>NW_016803444.1:87630-99795 GCF_001698545.2 Rhinopithecus bieti | reverse complement strand
GTCTGGGCCTCCCAAAGTGCTGGGATTACAGGCTTGAGCCACTGCGCCTGGCCGGAAAGACTATTTTTATACAGCCCAGTCTTACAGATACAGTATAGTTGGCTAACAAGATATTGATTTGGAAATTATAAAATATATGAATCATTGTGAATTACAAATTGAAATCCAAATAGCTATACAGGACTTTGTGGAGGCATTGAGTTCAGAGGTTCTCAACCTTTCCCATCTTATGGACCCCAGTCATACTGAAAATTGAGTCTTATCATCACAGGAATGAAGAATTCTTTTTGCCGAACGAGATGAATCATATTTACATTCAAACTTTTATTATATGTGTATTTTATGGTAAATAAAGTGACATAGGATGGAGAAGCAGTCACATTTTGGGTAGATTTTAGTGTTGTGATTTATGCTAAATAGACCTAAATGTTATCCCATTTGAAGTTGAAAACTAGAATAAGAGTGCTCAGCATACATTTCATAATACATAAGTGCAAAACAAAAAAGTGAATCAACACAAAACGTCATAATTATTTTTTCAGATCAACATAAAATAGGATAACATAGGGAACGCATTCTTTACAAGTGCCATGAAAACACCTACATCTTAGCTAGACTACTTCGGTGTCTAACTGGTAGTATGTATGTTATACTTCGATGTTGTTATTTCCTCATTTCTTGTGGTACATTGCATATTGACCCTAAACCTTAACCTTTCCCTTCCCATGTTCCTTATATTTGACTGTGGTTCCTCATATTAAAGAAGCAGGGCATATTTCTCTGGCCCTTGAGTTTTGGTTTGGCCATGTGACTTGCTTTGGCCAGTAGAAAAAGTAAGGCATAACAGTGTATCAGCTCGGAGCCTAGGCTGTAAGTGAACTTGCATGCTGCCCCAACCATGCCCAAGTCAACCGATTTCCAGTGGGTCCACAAATGTATGAGCAAGCCCATCTAACTAAATACACTGTCTGTCTGTCTGTCTGTCTGTCTATCTATCTATCTATCTATCTATCTATCTACCTACCTACCTACCTACCTACCTACCTATTTATTTATATATCTATCTTCTCCCAAATTTGTTGTGGGTTAAAGCTTAAAATTTTTTTGAATCTGGATTCCTTACAGAAGAGTAAGAGGTTATTTATCTAACACTCTCCTGTGGACTGTGAATAGAAAGAAGGCAGAAAACTTGTACAGTAATCTAAAAGAACATAAATATACATCTTCTTTTATAGAGAGAACTTCCAATGTCAAAGCAATGAGGAATAGAGGCAAAATTTTTATTTAATATTTCAGATAGTTTTGATGTACTTCGTGGTATAGAAAATAACCTGGACACATCCCTTATATCTCAAAATTAATTAAACTAATATTTATTGAGCACATATTATGGGCCAGAATATACAAGAGAAACTGGATATATAGTGATCAACAAGAGATACATATGATTCCTGCCAGCCCAGTTTGGTGGAGAACACTGATATTAATCTGTAAATGCACTAATAAATACATAATGACTGATTTTGGTAAGTGACATAAGGAAAAATATAAAATGCTATGGAACTCTGTAGGATGGAGCATTCTTGTAGAGTATAGTCAGAAAGGGCTTTAAAATGACCTTTTAGCAAAATTTGAAAGGTAAGTAGGATTTAATCAGGGTACAAAAGTGAGCTTTGGAGAAGTGCATTGCAAGCTAAGGAGTAATCTGTGCAAAGGTTCAGAAGAAGGAAGACATATTGTGTGTTCTTAAAACTTAAAAAAAAAAAAAAAAAAAAAAAAGCCAGGGTGGCTAGACAGTGTCCAGTGAGAAACAGACCTGCAGCATGGCTGGACCCATAGGCAGGACACATATACAGGATCTTGTAGACCATGTAAAAATGTGAGACTTTATCTTAAGTTCAATGGGAAGCTGTTAAAAGATTTTAAGCAGATGGAATTATATTCCAATTAGCATTGTAAAAGATTACTCTGGATGCAGTGCGCAAAGAACCAGAGATAGAAAAGTGGACATAGGGAGACTAACTGCAAGGTGGTAGCAATTGTTCAGGTGAGTGAGGAAGATGACTTAGACTAGGATGGTAAAGGAACTTTGGAAATAAACTGCAGAATTTCATGGCAAATTGGAGATTGGAGGTGCTTAAATAAACCATTGCTGCACAACAAACACGGATAAAATCTCAATGGCATATAACCATAAACATTTATTTAGTTATCACATCTGTGAGTTGGCTGTCTATGCTGGGCTCAGCTAGCAGCTGTGCCACATGTCTTTCTTATTCTGAATTGTTATACAGTTTTACTTATCACATGGTAGGTTTTTGTTATTGTTGCTGCTATTGTTGTTCATAGTGCTATCCTTTGTCTTTTCATTGACTAGGTTGTATCTTCTTGAAAACAAATCAGTTCTTATCAATCACGCACCCCATTTTTTTTAGATACAGGTTCTCTGTTGTCCAGGCTGGAGGGCAGTAGGGTGATGGCATCATCACAGCTCACTGTAGTCTCAAACTAATGGGTTCAGGAGATCTTCCTACCTCAGTCTTCTGAGTAGCTGAGAATACAAACACTCACCACCATACCTGGCTAATTAAAATTTTTCTTTTTGGTAGAAATGGGGTCTCATTATGTTGCCCAGGCTGGTCTTGAACACCATTGTTTATATACTTAAAACATTTTTTTTTGATATAGTTAAGCATTGACTAAATAAATGGTAAGCCCTTAAAATATGTTTTATCTACCAATTTTTATAAAGTACAATAAGTTTTCAGAATTTGGAAGGGGTATATTGAATTGACTTCTAATTGATTGATTGATTAATGCATTAATGTATTTACCCAGCCTTTTGTTAAGCAATCACTGTCTAGCAGTTATTGTACTTGTCCTTGGGGAGGCAGAAAATTCCAAAATCTTATCACCATTCCCATGGAACTCAGAGTCTTGTAAGGGAGAGAGATCTACAAAGGAAAATAATTATGTGCGTTTCAGAATCTAAATTATTATTATAATTACTTGACTATTACAAAAGTCACATTTAAAATATGCTCTCGCAAAATAACTATTAAAACTTTAGGCCAATAAGTCTTAATTATATAGTCTAAATGCAGTGAGGTTTGTTCACATCTTCTCAGAGATCAGTTAGCCTCACTCCGAACTCCTGATCAGTAACTTAAATTTAAATTCAAAATCTCCTCACTTGTGCCTTCTGCACACAAACCTGTACCTTTACTCTGTTCCCCATATGTTGCTTTTGGCCCATTCATCACCAAAGACCAATACTCAGTAAATAATGTGGAAATTAATTTTATCCTTAACAAGGAGCTCAAAATCAAAATGCAAGAAGAGAAATAACTCGACAAATTCTAAGTTCCCAGATGTCTCCTAATTCCAGGCATTATATGAGCATTGCAAAGAGCCTTAAAGCTAATACACACATACAAAACAGGATTTTATGAATTCTAATTAAAACTAAGAAAGAAAAATCTTTCTTAAAGAGATTTTATAATAAAAAAGAATGATATCCTTTTTTGTTTCATTCCCAGGTATTATGTAACATTGAGTACTGATACTGAAATCATACAAATACTTATTTTAACGATTTTGTTCTGAAGATTTACAACAAAATAAAGTAAGAGATTACCCCATCTTTAATTTTTTAAGAAAAGTCATAAGATTACCCTATCTGGAATGTTATTTTATGACACCAATGAATAAATTGGGTCTACAGAAGAATGCCAAATGCATTAGCTGGTTTGTATATTACATTATGTTAGAAAATCTTGCCATGTATGAGCTTGATGCTTTTCCAGGCCAAAATAGAGGGAAGGTTTGCAGCAATTATTTTTGTTTTTCATACTTCAAATTCATTTAGCCACAAATATCCAAGTTACTGAAGCTAAATGTGAATTTCTATTCATGGAATAAGTGCTAAAATGATTTAAGGTCTAGTAAAAGCTGGGGTGAAATTTAAAAGAGATGGCTAAGTTTTGGCCAATGTGTTTTCCAATGTTTTATTTTTTATTTAAATATTTTGCTTTCTTAATTTTGAAAGCAAAAAAAAAAAAAAAGAAGAAGAAAGAAAAGTGATTCTACATAATTGAGTTACTGGTGAAGTGCAAGTATTATATTTTAAAGAAAATCATTGATCACCTAAGCTTTATCTATGTTATAATTTCTTTTTAAGAAATTTCTATGAGGAATGGAGAAATAAATTTTATTTTCTAGGTGAAGCCTATAAAGTTAGATAACTTTCATTAGCTGATATTCAAAGGCTTACTTTATGCCTTTGGATGCCTATAAGACAAAGCTTATGTACCTTAGGTGGTAACTACACATAGAGAGATGATAAGTTAAAACTTGCTGTATACCTTATAAGAGATATTTCCATATCAAATAATAGCTTCCTATACATCCTTTCACTAAGGTAACCAATGATGTTTGTAGTGCTCAAAACAATGGACATTAAGTCCTCAGCAGACATTAAAATCTTTGATCAGTCTCTTCTTGAACTTTTCTGTTCTTTTGGATCCTATACCATAAGTTCTTTCTGATTTTTCTATCATCTAGCCACCTGTTCTCTGCCTCCTTTCAAGCTCATCTTCTTCTGTCTGTCCATTAATGTTGACATACCTCAAGGGTCTCCTCTTTCCTCATTTCCTATGTGACCTTCTCTACATCTTCAGTTATCTTTGTGCAGGTGATATGTATTTATAGATCACCAGGCCTGGTTTTTCCTTTCAGTTCCAGGCCTGAACTTCATCAGCATCCTTGTCATCACTTCATGGTGAAGTGATGCTTCTGAAAATAAGCATGTTCACAACCAAAACCATAAACCCTCCCCAAGATTTTGTCATCTTTCAATATCAGTGGATGTCACCACTATTCAACTTCTTCTGTCTCCTGTAGACCCAGTGGTCAGTCTTACATTGCCCACTTCCTCACCTCTGTGTTCAACTCATCACTGTGTCCTGTTGATTTAACTTCCTAGTTATCTCACAAATCCAGCAATTTCTCTACCATCAAAAATTTAGTCAAAAGGGATCTATAATCCTCTTTTGAAATGGTGTAAGCAGGTATTTTTATTCGTCATTACCTATGCATTTACAGATACTCTGTTTCACATATACATGCACACTCATACATTTGAAAAGTATAAATGAGATACTACCCCACACATTATGAAATGGGTTATTGTTTTGTTAACAGTTTGTCTTGATGACTCCTTGGTATTTGTCAGTTTATATAGATATACATCATTATATACTAAGTGCATTTTATTCCATAGAACTGTCATGCCATGATTTGTTTACCTACTCTCTGATCAATAGAAATTATTAATTAAAATCATGACCAATCCTGCTGAGGATTTAAAATACTGTCCATTGTGTGAAACATTACAAACACCATTGGTTACCTTAGTAAAAAGATGTGTAAGAAGCTATTATTAGATAAGGGAAATACCTGTTTCATGCATGTGGTTTACAAAAATATTAAATTTTGATAGATATTGACAAAAGTACCCTTTGAAAATGGTGTGCCCTCAAACTCACACCAGTGTGTTATGAAAGTGCCTGTTTCTCCATACTCTCCTTAAAATGAATATTTTCAAACTTTAGATCTTTATGTAATGTGATGAGTAAAACTACATAGCAATTTTGTTTTAGTTTCAATTTCCCTGATTACTATCAAAGTTTAGTGTAATTTCATATATTTATTATAAAGTTTTCTATAAATTATATATTTGCATCTTTTATCAATTTTTACTACCTTTTTCTTAACATAGGGGCTATTTACATACAGTGATAATGACTACTTTGTCTCTTAAAGATTTTGCAAATATCTCTCCATATTACTGTTTATCATCATCATTATTGTTGTTAATAATGACCTTTGTCAAAAGAAGTTTTAAAATTTTACGTAGCCAATCTGTTAATTATTTTTTTCAGTTTGTGTTTGGTATATATTTCTTAGGAGACCCTTTCCCAGTCCTCAATATTAAAAGTCAGTAGTCCATGAAAAAAAATTATAGGTTGTTATTCAATCATTCTATAATTTATTTTGTGTATTTCAGTAGGGTTCTAATCTAGTATTAATGTATGGGATGAACTGGACTTATTTACTAAACCAGTCTTTCTCTGCTAATTTAAATATCCATTTTTTCGTGTATTACACACACACACACACACACACACATACACACACTCACACACATACACACACGTACCTTTTTTGTTTTCAAGTCTTCAGTCTGTTCCAGGGATTATTTGTCTATTCCTGTGCTAATACATTGTTTGCATTTTCATACCTTTATGGTATGTTTTGATATCCGTTATGGCTAGTCACCCCAACTGTCCCTTTCAAATAACCTTGTCTAGTTGCATAAAGATCCTAATATGAATTGGTTTGGGATCATATTGAATTTATAATTATTTTATGGAGAACGTTTGTCTCTTCAGTGTTGAGCATAGTGACTTTTGGATGTGCAATCATCATTATGCTTGAGATTCCCTGTTCATCTGTCTATGGATGACATTTCTGTTTAGGTTGCTACCAGTTTATGGGGAAGGTGTAGAACATACTGCTGGGTTCACCACGAGTTATCTGCCAGGAATGGGGACTTCTTGTAGTCACAGCTATCTGGAGCAATGTTCTATTTTTGACTCAGTGCTCATAATCCTGGCTTTCACTTGGGTGTAAATGCCACTGACTTATGCAGTTCTCCAAAGATCACCTGATGCTTTCCCCAGAGCAAATGTGTTGTCCTGCATCTACTGACTCTGGCTTTGAAGGTTTTTCAACCATTTCTATCTCTGTCTGCAATGATTTTCATTTTCACGTCTGTGTATTTTGAGCTATGTTTTCTTATGGCTTTGGTTTTCTGAGACATAACTCCATCAACGTTTTATGCAGAAATTCCTCACATATTTTGCTTCCCAACAATTTCTTGAATTGAAAAAATTCTGCCATATTTTGGTAATTTTCAATAGAATGGTGGGTAATATTTTCAAAAGTCACTTAAAATGGTTTTAGAATAAAGATTTAGTAAGACCCCTCCCTGTTAGGTTCAGTAGCTGTATTTGTAAAGCAAGGATGATGATATACTTTTTAACAAGGCTGTTTGGAGTTTAATTAAATGAGACACAGATGTATCTTATCACAAAGGTACTGATGCATAAAATGCACTCCATAAATATTAAATAACCTCCTTTCCCCTCAATCTTAACAAAAACTCAACCTCATTTAAAAAATTCCAATCCAAGGATCGGAGTGAGTATTATTGGTGTAAAGTAGATCATATTTTGAAAGCATCTGCAGTATCTGATTTTCCTCAGGTAAAATCTACTACCAGAAACACTGCAGGCAGAATGATAGGAAACTGAAATTTAGGAAGTATTCCAGATTGGTTTGACCCCTTGGCTGTAATCTAACATCAGGAAAACTTCAAGAGAAAAATGATATTAGGGTATTCCCAAGAAACAATGGTGACACTGTTTGTGCTATCAAGCTTCTTCTCTGTTGTGTAGCTGCTGCAGTTGCAATTCATTACCTCAATGACATCTCAGTGAAGTTAGGTGCAAGAACAACAGTTAACGCATCATCACAATAAAGGCCGTGAAACAACAGTCATCTCAATGTGATAATATCATAGTAGTGGCTTTTAAAGCACTGGTAGTTGATTATTTCAATTAAAATTTAGTTTTTAAAAGTGATCATCTGTCCTATTTGTAATCATAATCAAGTTATTGCGTTAGCTTTTCAAAATGAAAATTTTACCACTACATACAATTTTAATTTTTCAGTTTTTTTTTAATACTCAGACTTGGATGCATGTAAAAAGTGAAGGCTTATATCAGGTATTAATATGGCCATTACCAATGAGAAATAGAGAAGTCAAGTGATGGTCCTTGAAAAAGAGCACAGTAAATCAGGGTAAAACATAGAAATATGATGGATTTTTTCTGGCTTTTAGACTCACATTTTTTCCCCCTCTGATCTGTACTGCTGCTTTTTTTCCTCCTTTTTGATGTACATGAAGGTCATTTGCTGTGATGCTAAATATTGCACATTCTCTCCTAGCAGAGTTGGCACCCAAATCAAAACATAAATAAATAAAGTAAAAAGAAAAATGAAGGGCTGTACAAGTCTGGAAGCGTCTTCAGTGAATCTGAAATTTCAAGGATGTATTGGAGGTCCCAATGACTCATGAAACAGGAATGTTAGCCAGCCCTGATGTAATATTTTATATGAAGGGCTTTTCATTTACAAAGATCTCAGTATTCAGCAAACTTAGCTATCCTAAGGCATTCATTTCATCCTTCACAGACTAATGATGTGCAAATAAGATTGGATGGACCTGAGAAGTCATTTAACATACAGCAAGTGTTTATAGCAACTGAGCTAAGTGGATAAAAAAGACCCTGTTCTTTTGAAACTACAGGGTAAGGCTTTAAGCCAGCAGCCACAGTGATCCAGCTAAGCTGACTCAGTCCAGGATTCTGGGCTACAGGGAACATGACCATGGGCCAACTATATTTGCTAACCACACATTACAAGTTATGAAATGTTTATTTTTGGCTTTTTCATCTAGGGAAAGTTAAAGATCATATCTGTAACCAAATAGGCTTATGAGCCCTCCATACTTCAGGCCTTCTCTGTAACTCTAGTCTGTGCAAACAAACTCAGTTTTATCCCTTTTATAAGGGAAAAGAGATTATCATTCTTTATTGGTGAGCTCCCATAAGTACTGAATTATATTCAGTTGGTAACATCAGAATTGTTTTGAGCCTTGTGCTTTCATGAGTCTAATGTTGTGAGGACCATCTGTCTGCCTCTTGGAGACCACGGTCTTACTTGATTCTGTTGATACAGTTCTTTCTTCCTGAAAACCAGCATGCTAGTACTGTAGGAGAAACTGCTGTCAGGTTTTTAAATTGTATTAGGGAACTCACTGTATTACAACCCATCCCATGTGCCTATAAATGTGTAGCACAGGTAAGCTACACAGATGTAGAACTTTGTTTCATGTAGTCCATTTGGTCCTTAAAAGATATTTTTTCATTTTGAATTAATACTTTTCTTTCTAGAAATATTCAACACATTGATTTTTTGTGTTCTTCATTTTGTTCTGGACTCTATTCCTAAAGTCAGATTAAGTTAGAATATACATATGATAGAATCTCACTGGCTTAAATTTATGGAAAAGGGAGAGAGGGGATGTCATTGAGAAGGATGGATGATTTTAAGTGAAATGCAACTTTACTGCATTGAAGTATATTTGGCAATGAGAATCAAGCTAACAATCTTTTTGTTGAATGAACAAGAATGCACTATAATTTCCTCACAATTTGACATCTCTACAAAAGTTACAGTGGAACACAAAATTTAGTCCAGACTTTCCTGACAGCTAAGACAAAAAGGGAAAACTCTTGGAATATGTATTTCTCATTGTCAAATAAGAGGAAACACAATTTTCTTAGCAGGGACACTTTTACTGACAGTGTACTGAAGGTAAAGTTATTGCTGTTTATATATTTACTAGTTCAAGTTAGTTAATTAATTCTCTTATTTTATCAAGCACCCAGTATATGGTCAGGCATTGTGCTAGATATCGAGGTTTATAGACTAATAAGACAAAGTACATATCCTCAAAAAGCTAACAGTCTATATAAATAAAACAATGCATAATGATTTTATAGAAGCACAACTTAATTCAAATGGTATTTTTCTTTTTCTTTATAAACCTGGGGAGATGATATTAAATCTGGATTTATGAACATTATTCCTTGGACATTTGAGACAGTAGTTTGAGGACCACACATTCAGCCCAGAGCATACAGAGTTGAAAGCAACAATAGTTTCAATGTTCATTGCACTGTTTTTCTTATATATCAAATAGGTAAAACAAGTATTTGGTAAAATTTGGATCCCAGGTTAGTCATGACTTATTTTTGAGGCATGTGCCTAGGTCTTGAATATTATGTGTTGGTGATTGAAGACTTTAGCTACTACACATTTAGAAAGTAGACTTTTTATTTTCTTGTGAAACTTTGAAGAGTTCTTGTGGAGTTTTTTGGGTTTTTCTGCCAAGATATTGGAACAGTCACCATCTGTTCTTCCTGGAACTCATGACGATCAATAGAGAGGACAATATTTTTCCCCAGTAAGATCTCTGAATGTACTTGAGCCCTTGGACATGCACTTGGTTGACTTCCCAGAAATCTGTGCCATAAAACACAGAAAAAGTGATTTGGGATAACGTGATGACATGATTATTAAGATCAGGAGGCTATACCTTATTCATGCTGCATTTTTATCACATAATATACTGCCTGGTATACAGAGCTCAATAAATGTTTGTGGATAGCAGAATAAAATTAAAAATAGAAGTTACCACAGTATAGGACTTACCACACTAAATGTTCAGGTAATTCAATTGTTTTAGTCATTAGAGTACAAATACAAATCTTACTCATAAGAAATTTATAGTCTGGGCGCGGTGGTTCACACCTGTAATCCCAGTACTTTGGGAGGCCAAGGCAGGCAGATCTCAGGAGATCAAAAGTTTGAGCCTGGACGGCATGGCAAATCCCCATCTCTACTAAAAATACAAAAGTTAGCTGGGCTTGGCGGCACAAGCCTGTAATTCCAGCTACTCAGGATTGAGAGGTTGAGGCACAGGAATTGCTTGAACCAAGAAGGTGAAGATTGCAGTGAGTTAGCCTGGGTGACACCAGAGTGTGACTCTATCTCTAAAAACAAAATTAAATAAATAAAAGAAAGAAAGAAAAGAAAAAAGAAATTTACAGTGTTTTTTGGAGGGTGGACATTCAACACCGTAGAGGGGAGTGTACTAAGTAGTGGAGAAGCACAAAATGGAGTAATTAACCTTGCCTCAACAGACTGGGGAAGACTTTGTACTCTGAAGTAAGATGACATTTGAATTGTATCTTTAAGAACAAAAAGAAATTAATCAGGCAGAGAAAGATGGAAAGGTATTCATTCAGTGCTATTTCAGGTATCTATTGCTGCATATCAAACCCCCCCAAACATAGTAGCTTACCACAACAGTTATTTATTTTGCTCATAAATCTTCAATTTGAGCAGGACTTGACAGGCACAGCTTGTTTCTACTCAGTGTGGCTTCAGCTGGAGTGGCTGGCTTAGTAAGTTGTTGGCCAGTTGTTGGTTGGCAGATCAACTAGGGCTGCCATCTGGGGTCCTTTCTGTGAAACTACCTGGGCTTTCTCACAGCATGGCAGAGGGTTTCAAGAGCATGTATTCCAGGAGACAGGAAGCATAAGCTGTGAGCCTCTTAAGGCCAGCACTTAGAAAGACAGTATCATTTCTGTATGTTTGCCCAAAATCAAGAAAATGGGAAAAAGACTCCCAGAATTTTGGTGGCTGTCCTTAATATACCACAGCTTCACAGAAAATACTGTTATTCATTGCCCACTAAATGCACAATTTGGTCAGAGAATATAGAGAAACCAATTGTGACAAGCAGCGAAACACAAAAGGTTATGATAGGGAATGTGTGGAGAAGATTTTGGGAGGGGCACATTTAGGCAAGTTATGAAGAGCTTTTAATACCATATCCTGAGTTTTGTAATTTTTTATCTCCAGATAATTGACCTGATTATTTCTGTATTTAGAAAGATCAATAGAGTAGCAATGGGAAGGATCAACTAGAGGTAGGTTGAATGGGAGGAGGTCTTGTAACAGTTTATGAGAAAGATGATGAACTTGGGCAGAAATAAGAGAAAGGGGATAGAAAACAAAGATGGATTACAGTGAAATTTTAGATGTGGATTTAAAAGGACCTGGTTGTGCAAATGAATGTGTAGTTAAGAGATGAGAAAGAACTGGGTGGTCCTGAAGTTTTCAGCTTAAAAAGTGGGAGAAAGTATGGAACACAGAAAGAGAATCATGTTTGGGAAACGAAAAAAAAGATGATTGGCTTGATCTAGGACACACTTTATTTGAGATGCATATGAAATTATTAGGCTACACATTTTAATAAACAAGTGGTTATATGAATAATAAATTCAAAAGAAAGTTCAAGTATGAAACACTTAAATTGTAGTCATCAAATTCTAAGTAGTAGTCAAAACTAGAGGAATAAACAAGATCAACAAAAAAGACTGTTTTTTTTTTTTTTTTTTTTTTTTT
>NW_016803444.1:55273-87387 GCF_001698545.2 Rhinopithecus bieti | reverse complement strand
AGATGGAGTCTCGCTCTGTCGCCCAGGCTGGAGTGCAGTGGCGCGGTCTTGGCTCACTGCAAGCTCCGCCTCCCTGCCTCAGCCTCCAGAGTAGCTGGGACTACAGGCGCCCGCCACCTCGCCCGGCTAGTTTTTTGTATTTTTTTAGTAGAGACGGGGTTTCACCGTGTTCGCCAGGATGGTCTCGATCTCCTGACCTCGTGATCCGCCCGTCTCGGCCTCCCAAAGTGCTGGAATTATGGGCTTGAGCCACCGCGCCTGGCCAAGACTGTTTTTAAGAAGGGAAGAAACTGGAGATAGAGCCTGAGGAACAAAAAATTCAGGCATAATGATAACAAGACCAAAAGAAATGGAAAAGGCATAGTCCAAAGTAGGAAAATTGCCTTACTGATCCCACTAATCACAATGAGCAAATGCCATATATTTGTCGCAAAGAGGGTTGGGCTAACAATATGTTGTTTCCCAAACTACTTTTTATGATCCATATGTTTGTTCAAACATGCACAAATGAGGTATACAACTTGTAGGTATACAATTTGTCTTAGCTTTCCTAACATTGTACACATGCAGCAGTTTTACAAAAAGGGGTATTCCACAGTTGAAAATGTAGGGACTTTTAAAAAGTTATTATTGTTCTAAAGCTGTAACAGCTTTCAGAAAGGAAATAGATAGAGTCTGATGTTTCTTCATATAAGATCTGTGCAGTTTAAACCTTTTAGAATAGCTATCTTCCTTAAAAAGTTCCTTTATTTTTTAGCAATCAGAATCACTGATATTTGGCTATGAAGTCACATCTCATCCTTAGACCTAACAAGGTAAGTAATTGCTCTCAGTCAAAAATTCAGAAAAATTATCATTACTTAATTAAAAAGCTTTGTCTAAACTGTTCCATAATTATTGGAGCATGCGTTATTGGGAATTTAAATATTGACTTTGAATATTAATAATAAAGGCATCTTAAAATTCCTTTTAGTGTTTTCTTTGCATATCTCTTGCGGAATGCAAAGAGATGATTCCCATTTCGTTCCCTGTGAGCCACAGAGTCATAGAAATAAGAATATCTGCTGTAAGCTGGCAAGTAAAAACTGAATGTAAACCAGTTTCAACAGTACCTCTCAATCCTACACCACTGGGAGTTATCCTTACTAAGTATAAAGCTCACTTTGAATTCAAGTCAGAATCTATGCCTGGCTATGGGGAATGACTGGAAGTGTCTGGACATCAGGTCTGATTGTCAAAGGATGGTGCTACATTGACTAACTTCCCTGACCCAACTTTAGGAAGTTGTATGACAACAACTAGAAGGCTCACCAGGGACATGGCCGTGAGCACTTATTTTTTTTTTTTTTTGAGACAGAGTCTCTGTCTGTTCCCCAGGCTGTCGCCCAGGCTGGAGTTCAGTGGCGCTGTCTTGGCTCACTGCAACCTCTGCCTCCCGGGTTCAAGCAATTCTTCTGCCTCAGCCTCCCAAGTAGCTGGGACTACAGGTACCCACCACCACACCCGGCTAATTTTTGTATTTTTAGTAGAGATAGGGTTTCACTATGTTGACCAGGCTGGTCTCTAACTTCTGACTTTATGATCAGCCCTCCTCGGCCTCCCAAAGTGCTGGGATTACAGGTGTGAGCCACTGCGCCGGGCCATGAGCACTTCTTAAAGAGTGAGAAAAAGTAGATATATGGAACTGCTGGCTTGGATGGCATGAATAGTTAAAGGAGGTGAGGAATACCACCACTATGAAGGCTGAGGCTGCTATTGTCTTGAGCTAACATTGGAGTAGTGGAGAGGATGTAAGACTTTAACTTCTCTATCCCTTTATAGTTCCATTCCAAAAGGTCCATTATCAATTCTTAAAATAGGGACTTGCTGAGCTTTAAGGTTTTATGTTCTACTGGGCACTTGTATTACTTCTTTTTATCTTCATAATTATTCTGTGATGGTACATATTGTCTTTCTCATTTTACCTATGAGAAAAATAACACTCTGAGCCGAATCGCTCAAGACAACCAAATTGAGAAGATGTAAACTAAGTCTAATTCTGAAGTTTATGTTCTTTTCACTATGTGACAATGTCTTTACAAAGTTTTCCATCCTATATGCCTAATTCAAAGGGATAACATTTATCAAAATTTAATTTATATACCGTAAAATTCACTTACTGTAAATGTGCAGGTCAAGAAGTTTTTAAAAGTATATTTACAGAGTTGGACCACTGTCACCATAATTTATTTGGGGCCTTTAGTGCAAGAAAATATTCAGGGTTATTTGTGATTTGCACATGGTAAAGTGCTTAATGACTAATTTTGATTAAGTAAATGAGAGATAGGGTAGGAGACAGAAACTTCAGGTGGGGCCAGCTTCAGATATTTTGAGATGAATCAGATTTCTTTGAGAGAGAGTGACCTCTCACCTTGTCTATTAGTATAGACAAGAAGTTTACACTAATACGTATTATGTAAAGCCACAATCCTCTGGTTTATTTTACCTAAACTTTCATTGTACCTTGAATCATATATTTAATCATTCTTTGGAATAAGTTGAAATTATTTCTTACATGTTGCTTTTGCATTTCCTTGAATTATTTTTCTGACAGCCTAAAGAGCTATGTAAGACAGTAAATATTGAAGAACATGAATTTAACAGCTAATCAAAAACTCAAGAACAATAATGTCCTCATTGCCACAAGGTCATTAAACTATCTGTTTAAAGATACACATTTATTTTCTCTGAGCCACGCTTTTCTTTCTTATCTATAAAACAATGCTGAAACAGCTTACCACATGGAGACACTGTATTTAATACATAATTTCTTTTGTGTGTTGTTCTGGCCATTTTCAACATAAGCAGTGGAGTATGGTGGATGGGACTTGATACTAGTTATGTGACCTTAGGACAGGTAATCAGTTTTCGAAGCCTCTGTTTTACATAAATAAAATAAGGTCCTTCCGAAGCTTAAGAAGATAATATAGATGAATCTCATTCTTTGGTACCTGGCAGATGGTAAGTCCTTGATAAATATTCCTGAATGAATGATTGGATGAATGAATAGGTGAGTGAGGAATTTCTCTGGTTCAATGAGTTACTGCATGTATCTCGCTGAACATGCCAATGAAGTGATTCTACTCTAGGGAGAAGACTGATAGCTGAGGGGAGGAAGCAAAATGGTGTAGGTAGAATTAGTTTGGTTGGAAAAAGAGGTTGGTAAGTGGAAAAGACAGGAGTAGAGAGACCTGGTTTCACGTCCTGGTTCTCTATGAAATGTGAGAACTCATGCAGTTTACTTAACCTCACAACTTTAAAGCCTTAGGTTCTTGTTTTGTTCGGTTTTCATTGTAGAGATGACACTCCTTGTGTATGGTGAAGATGAAATAAGTTAGCAAATAGAAAGCACATGCCACAGAATTTAGCACATTGTAATATTCAGTAAACATGAGTTAATTTTCTCTTTTGCCCCCTCCCTTCATTTATACTAAAACTTTTGCTTTGTAGACACTTTGTGATTTTAAACTAAAAGAAAAGTATTTGTGACTTTCTGATATGCAGAGGTCATAAGCGTTTTGAATTTGAGGAAAGTGTTAACATTGTGGGTGAGCATGGAGACAGTGGTAGAGTTGTATTGTGAAGTCCCAAACACAATTATGACATTGGGCCAGTAAGAACCTTTCACACCATTAGCGTTCTCCTCCTGAAATACAGAAAATAAGAAAGCCATTTATTGTGAGGATTAAACAAAATGCAGCATTGAAAATAATTTCACAAAGGACTTGGAATTTAGTTAAGCCTTCAATAAATATTAATTGCTACTGCTCTTTCCCAAGTTGGATTTTCATATACAGATTGAATTCCCAAAGTTAGAAATGGTTGTTTCGAAAATAAAATGACATGGAAACGCAAATACTCAACCTGATTGGAAATAACCACCAATTAAAATCAGTGGAGCATGAGATTAAGGATCCTAAACTCTTTAAATTTGGGTAGGGAAATATAACTCATGAGTTGAGGCCAGCTCATTTTATTTTTTACATTGTACTGGAGACAGATGAAAGCAGCCAACACGTATGTTTTAATTTAAATTTCCCTCCATTCTTCACGGTCACCAATATTCAGTATTCTTTCATTTTGTTTTATTGTTCATTTACTGAGTAGGGCGATTTAGTACCTGAATCAATGGGACTGCCCAATGCCATGGTACATTAACCTGATCTAATTTTAAGTGGCAATGGTTAGAGACGGCATTTTCTCTGAAGTCACGTTATTTGACACTGACTTTATATGAAGGGTATGAGAGTTACTTAATGATGGAAAGTCCAAAACGGTGATGATCACAAATTCATGTTTCATGTGAAAGGACTTTGTTTTAGTAAAGGGGAAAAAAGATAAATATCTGCAGAATGTTAGGAGATATACCCTTTTCCCAGAGTATTTCCTGTTTCTTTTACCAGCAATCAGCCCTCTGAAGTCCAAGTTGTCAAGAAGCCTGTGTCTCTTGTAAAGTGGGAAGAAACCACTCCACAATTCTGCTATTCTCTAAGCTTAATGAAATGCTAGCAGGCTGCCCTGCTGTTCCCGTATCTTATATTTCCAGGCCTTGCCACCTGTGCAACAAAAGCAAGCAATCTATTTAGAAGAGTGTTTTTCATTCTCTTAACTTTGAAGGTCTTTATTCTCAGCATGAGATTATTGCAACAACTTAACAAGCCGTGTTTTCTCCCCCTATTTTCCTTTCTTTTCTTTTTGCACCTATGTCCTTTTAAGTCCATTCAGGCCTTAGGGAAACATTTAGTACTTAAGCTTTGGTTTTTCAAGCTCAATCGGGTAGAAAATCTAACACAGAATGTGTGCACAAACGATAGCTCGGCACAATAGGGATGAACAAATAGCAAAAAAAGAAAGGAAGAATATGAGTGTTCAGGGAGCAGGGCTGCACTTGAATTCAATCTTCCAACAGCAGACCTGATGCTTTCTCTCAAGATTCCCAGGTTTCAAATTGGTCATATATTGAGGGCCAGTTACCTGGACAATGGGGGGAAATGACAGTCGGTAATTATGATCTTGGTTTCTAGGTTGTTAGGAGACTAATATTAATCCTGAAATTGTATGAGGAATGTGTTCATCTGGCCATAATTGTATAGTCTTCCTGAAAGCATTTAGCAGCAATGCTAATTCAACACAAATCTCCCCAGGGAAGTATTTTTGAGCTAGTAGGGTTGCCAATTTATTGGTTAACTTAGGACACTTACTTCAGAGCAGAAATAGCAACAGGAAACTCACAAAAAGATACAGGTATGTATTTTCATTTTCTATTAGGTGAACAATTCAGTGTAAAGACTAGCAGAGCATGTACTGTTCTTCAAAAAACATAGTGCCTGTGTTTGTTGGCTGGCAAATGATTGTGAATACTACTCAGTTATATGTAATTAAAAGCATAGTGTGATACTAACACCAGGTGATAATAAAGCTGTTTTCAGAAAATAGATTCAGTTTGAATAAATACATCAAAATGTTATCTTTCACAGTAAAATATCTGTGTGAAAGATTATTTATCCTACTCTATGAATCTCCCTCCAAATCAAAGCATAGATTATAGCTGTCTTGTTTAGTTTTTTTGTTTTGTCTTGTTTGCTGTTAAGAGTAAAGACAATTATGAACCCCAAGAAATTCTAAAAGTGTTGTTTTTAGAGACAAGATAAAACATCCTTAAGCATTTGCTTAAGCTTGCTTTGTAAAATGACTTTTATTGTTCACAATGAAGATTATTTCATTCTTCCTTTTGTTCTTCAGTTGTTTGCTTATTTCATCATGTTTGCTGGACAAAGTCATATGTACAATTATTACATATCAGTAATAAGTAACCTCAAAAAGTCAGGTTTCTGAATTTTGGGGAAAATCTTAGTAGGTTTTATTTTCAGACAGTGTATTTTAAGATTTATGGAAGGTAATATGAAAGTAGGTAATAATTTCATTCATTAGGACCAACTCTTTTACATATGATTGGTTAAGAGGATAATAGTGTAACAAATTTTATAGCTGTTGTATTGAAAGATAAGCATACAAATATTCTCAAAAATAGTTTGCTTTATCTATGTGATTGAGATATTCAGCTTGTCTGTATAACTGATGATGGTAATTGGCATCTTAATAATAAACAAATGGAATAGTGGGGATAGATTATTAATATAGCCACCAAAACAAATGATCCAAAATACTTGAAAACATTATGAAATGCCTTTAAATCCCAATGAGTTGTTTTAACTATCAAAACATGTATGTTAGATTAAAGTTGCCAACATAACTTTACATGCAGACAGCCGAAAGTTTGTATAGCACGTTTATCTGAAGAGTTGGGTAAGGTTTCAAACCTGTTTTCTTTTAGGGAGTAGGTGTGCATAAATACTTGAGAAAGTAGAACTGGCCCCATCTTTTAGATATGGTTCTTTCATGATAAAGCTGGATTCTACTCTGGGTGTTAGTGTTCCTAGAAAACTGCGTAAGGAACAGATGTAGTCACATGTGTTTTGTCATTAAATCATTCAACATGCTGTTTATGATCAATACTCCAAATCTAAATGATAAGAATCAGTTAGATACTCATCAAGATGAAAATAACAGCTTGAGTTGACGTCTGAAATAAAATGAAATGATACCATAACAATTTGGTGTAATTGTGACTCATACCCCTCAGCTTACTTGAAGTGTATTTTACATGTCAGCGTATGTTGTTATCACTTACTTGGTCATAAATGCTAGAAATCTAAGAATTATGTTGACTACTTCCCATTCCCAAGCCACCATTCCTAGTTTATCATCTAGTTCTTCCAATTTTAATTCAAAACGTGTCTTTCCTCTTCCCACCCACACTCAGTTCAGTGTCTTATCTCAGTGCAATGGCCTTTTAACTGGCCTCCTGTCTCCATTCTATTAATCTCAATCCTGCAGTCAACACTGCTCCTAGAATAAGCTTTCCCAAAATATAGAAATTATTTCTTTAATTATAAATCTTGATGTCTCCCCATTGTGTATAGAATCAGGTACAAATTCCTTCATGAGTCACCAAGATCCTGCATCAGGACCAAGCTTGCCTTCCAGGATCATGAACCACCATCCCCTTCCACAAACCCTACACTTCTGTTGTATTTCTATGAACATATTTTATACTTTCTTATCTTTGAGCTTCAGATTTGCCTTTTATTCTTTCTGGATTGACTTTTCTCTGCTTTACGCAGAGAATTCAGATTCATCCTTCAAAGTCTTCCAAAATATCACTTCCATATAAATTATCTTCCTTGATTCCCTCACACAGAAAAGCAATCAACTGGTCTCGTGGGTTAAATTTATATACCTATACTGTAAGATTTATTATTATTTTTTAATGTTTGCTACGTCATAAGAATGAGCTCCTTGAGAGAAGAAACTGAGTTTTATTAATTTTTATGTTTCCATTACCTAGCTTAGAGCCTAGCAAATATTGTATGCTCAGTAATCATTTGTTGAATGAATGGATAAATAAAAAGCAACTAGAATCATTCTGCACTAAATAAAATTACACGCCTGTAATCCCAGCACTTTGGGAGGCCAAGGCAGGCAGATCACCTGAGGTCAGGAGTGCGAGACCAGCCTGACCAACATGGTGAAACCCCGCCTCTACTAAAAATACAAAAGTTAGCTGGGCGCAGTGGCGGGCACCTGTAATCCCAGCTGTAATCCTGACTCCAGAGGCTGAGGCAGGAGAATCGCTAGAACCTGGGAGGTGGAGGTTACAGTGAGCCGAGATCATGCCATTGCACTCCAGCCTGGGTGACAGAGCAAGGATCCATCCAAAAAATAAAATAAAATAAAAATAAAAAAATTCTGAAGTAAGCAGCTGATGCTACACTCCTGGTTATCCACATAACCCTTGGTGCTACCCAGGCCTCTCTTTCCTAGTGGAGAACTCATGAGTCCAGGACTTTGATTTCTCTTATTTCTCTCAAACTTAACTGCAGTGAAATGTAGTTAAAAGCATGGGGATCCGACTAACTGCAATCAAATCCTGCCCCCATTTTTTACAAGCTGTGTAACTCTGTTCAAGTTATTTAACATTTTTGTGCCTTAGTTTACTCATCTGTAATATGTTTGATTACATAACCAATATAGTACAATTGCGATTAAAAATTAAATGAGTCAATGCATATGAAGCAGCCAGAATTGTGCCTGGCATGTCCTTAATACATTTCAGCAATTTTTAGCTATTTTAATTATTAGCTCTGGGTCTCAGTTACCCAGGGCTTTGTTGATCAATGACTAGTTGGTTTTACAAATGCACTCCTATTGAGATCTTCGGCCGGGCGCGGTGGCTCAAGCCTATAATCCCAGCACTTTGGGAGGCCGAGACGGGTGGATCACGAGGTCAGGAGATCGAGACCATCCTGGCTAACACGGTGAAACCCCGTCTCTACTAAAAAATACAAAAAAAAACAAAACAAAACAAAAAAAAAACAAAAAAAACTAGCCGGGCGAGGTGGTGGGCGCCTGTAGTCCTAGCTACTCNCAGAAATGATGACAGAAAGTTAAGCAGAGACGCCGGGCGCGGTGGCTCAAGCCTGTAATCCCAGCACTTTGGGAGGCCGAGACGGGTGGATCACGAGGTCAGGAGATCGAGACCATCCTGGCTAACACGGTGAAACCCCCGTCTCTACTAAAAAATACAAAAAAAAACAAAACAAAACAAAAAAAAAACAAAAAAAACTAGCCGGGCGAGGTGGTGGGCGCCTGTAGTCCTAGCTACTCGGGAGGCTGAGGCAGGAGAATGCCGTGAACCCGGGAGGCGGAGCTTGCAGTGAGCTGAGATCCGGCCACTGCACTCCAACCTGGGCGATAGAGCGGCCACAACACTCCATCTCAAAAAAAAAAAAAAGAAAAGAAAAAAGAGATCTTCATGACTGAGAATATGGTGTTTTCTCTTTCTTCATGATGTTTGCAGTTGAATTGTTTTAATGAGACATGCTAAAGATACAGTTAATTTGTGGGAATTTTGAGCACTCTACTGAATGAGTCTTTTCCCATGAAATCACAATTTCCAACTTTAAGCATTTCCTGAAGATTCTGTCTTTGTTCTGGATGAAGGTAGGTACTGAGGTCTAAAAGAAAGAATAGAAGAAGAAAGATAAGATCTTACTAAATATAGTACAAACAACTTTTTAATCTAACAAACATAATATGAAAGGTTATGGAAGGTTGGCCTTTAAATATTGTAGAAACTCAGAAAGGTCACATAGTTTGGGATAGTCATTAAAAGCTTTTTGGATGAGGCATGTTAAAAGATAACTATTACTAATAGGTAGAGTTAGGATGGGTTGAAAAGAGACACAGATAAAAGAAAGGACACAGAATAGATTGTAGATAATTGTCTATTAAATGCATGAGCACTGCTGCTAATAGAATCTCTGAGGGTGCATTGCAGTTCCTATGTCTCATTCAAAAGTCTTAAGATGAAATACCATTGCTTATCTACCTATTGCCTTCACATATCAAATGGTAGTTACTGCAGTGGGACTACAGAGATTGGCAAACTTCATGTAAAAATATTATACAGAACATGCATTCATGTTTTATTGTTGGTGGATAGAGTAGTTAGGAGAAGAGGGATGGAGTTTCTGTAATTTCTCTTCAGAGGCCCCTTCCAACTCTGAAATGATGAGTGTCTGATAATAAAGGTTTACAGTACTGTGCTGTGATTTCTCTGGACATAGATTGCATTTTTGCATACTAGTTCAAAAGGGTCTTCATGTGTTCTTTGTTAGGACTTTTATCTTCCTCATCTCCTAAGGATAATCTATGAATGCAAAATGACTCTGGAAATTAACATTGATTTCTAAAGAATTACTGAGCAACTAATGTGAGTAGGCTTTTGTATGTCTGTAGCTCCTGAAAGTCCTTTAATCATCAGGAAATGCCCTACATATCCATCAATATTCCTTGAAAAGTTTGATTTTCAAGATATATTAATGAATGAAAGAAGTACCCAGGTCTTCTATGATTTGGGCCTCATATGTGATTCTGTTTACAGTAGACAATTTCTCTTATCAATATAGGGAATGTCTTTGATAGTGTAATGGCAAAATCACATTGCATCATATTTTTAATTTCAAATGACATTCTGATTTCCTTTAAACATTCTTATTAGTTTTGGAATTAGCATAAACTGATAGCCTTATATTAGGCATCTGAAATATCTAATGTAGTATGAGTATTACCAGTGAGATAAAGCAGGACAAGGCATGTGGCCCACTATCAAAAAGAAGCATGTCACAATCTTTGACTTACAAGAAAGAATATAAAGATGTTTCTCAGTTATCCATACTTAAATATAAGTTTGAGCTGTTTTTATGATTACATATATATGACAGAAAACTATTTGGGGGCACAGGTTTGCAAGTCTGACAGCCCTGGGTTTGAGTCCTATTTCTACTCATACTGAGCTGTAGTCTCCCAGTTTCTTCATCTGAAAAATAAGATGAAATAAGACAATGTGCATAAAGTTCTTAGTAAGCAGAATTAGTCAGTGGAGGTGAAGTGGGGGTCAATATATAGTGGCCTCTTTCTGCATCTTTATAATTTATTTTGTGATTTAAAGGCAACCATTTATGAAATAATACACTTTTTCAAAAAACTAGTTTATTTGTTTCATCTTCAGGGTCTGTACTCAACGACCAGAGTGGAAATGCAATTGGAAAAACTCTAATATAAAACCCTATTAAGGACCCTACCTGGGTGTTTCCATCTGGGGCTTCTTCACCACGCTGACTTGGAGAGATATTCCTTCATTGTTTCGAGTTCCCCCTTTACTCCTGTGTATCATGTGTCCAAAAGCTTGTGGAAATGGCTTTCTATTTATTAGAATTCAGCAACTTTGGAATTTAATTTCTTTATGCCACTATTAGTAAAATCAAGGTAAAAATAATATCTACACCACCTACTGCAGCATGAAGGTAAAGGTAAGATGTGATTATATTAAGTGACAGCAAACAGTTGGAATGTTTCCTTTATCCCAGTCACTGTTCTGAGTGTTCTACATGTATTAACCTATCTATCCTCCAAAACTCCTATTAAGGTGGACACTATATCTCAATGGGGCAGTTGCAACACCTCTTCTTTCTAATTTGTCCTATATGTTCCAACAATAATTCTCCATGTTTGGCCATTTATAACTTAATGATAGAGCTGTAATATGGATTGAGGTAGTTTGGATCCACAAAACACTGACATCTCACAGATTTTGACAACCCTTTACAAAGAGTGAATAACAGAGAACTTGCATGATCATGCACACTTAGGCTTTCTACCTACAAGGAAGAGGAGTCTAGGTAGATTGGTGATTTCACATGGAGTCCAATAAAGGAAAGAACCAAAGACTGGCTTTCTTTTGTAATAGGGGTTTGAAGAGGTCTATGAAATGCAGTCAACCAGAGAATAAGATGCAAGGAATGTGGAATAAAAATGCAGATTTTATATACAGCAGAACTGGAAACACATACTCATTTATTCATTCATTGATTCTTTCACTATTGGGCATTTTGTTAATTATTGGTAATAGAGAGATAAATAAGACAGTTCATTGCCTAAAAGTGCACCCTGTTTACTGGTGAAGACAGTATTGCTTGTCATCCTGAAGTCTGTGGCATGAACTTGAGTGACTCAATCACTTAGATCCTCTATTTCCTCACTTATAAATAAGGATAAAATCTCCCACATTACAAGGTTTCAGTGATTATTTAGAGAAGGGCTGCATAAAATGCTTGAAAGAAATTGTCACTGAATAAAGTGGTTGTTATGAAGGTGGTGTGTGGAGGAAGTTGAAGTTACAAAAGTAATTTACACACTCAAAAAAGGATAAGAGGAAACAATAAAGGATATTTAACAGGGATATGTGATATCAGGTTTTTATATTAGAAAGTTCACCTTGGTAGCAGGATGGAGACTGGGCTTCAAGGGAACTAAATGAAAGATAGCGTATCTGTTAGGAATTATTAAGTAGAGGAAGAAGGCCGATAAAGTCAAAAGGGGTTGTGGACATGGAACAGAAACAAAAGAAATTTTTAATACAGAATACATTTTCTACTTTAACCATATCTTAAACAGGGCTATTTCATGGGATTTAAAACAGAACCGTAGGAAAATCAAGAACACAACCAAGCATTTTTAGTGAACAAATCCTATTTAGAACATTTCTCTTAGGTTTGAGACAGCCAAAAGGTAGGTATTCTAGATGTTAACTTGATGCTTTTGAGCTCTCTCCATTCCCCCTTCCTGAGAGTCAGTAGAGGTCACTTTATTTTGGGCCACTGGACATCTTTCCACAACTTATTACTAGCACATACCTCAGCTAGTTACACTTTTTTTTTTCATGTATGCATCCCCCAATAAATGGATTGTCCATTGAATGAAGAGTGTCTTTTTCTGAATCCCAAATATTTAGATGATGCATGGAATACAGTAAATGTTTGTTTCATAAATAAGTTAACAAATGAGAGCGTAAGAGTTAATCATGAGATCCCTGAAGTAAGACTGACAGGTTTTGAGTCCTGATTCCACCATCAATTACTAGCAGAATAACAAACCTCTAGGCCTATTTCATCATCTATGAAATGGAAATTACAATATTATAGAGTTGCAGTGAAGTTAAATGACACAAATATATGTTAAGTCCTTAGCCTTCTCCCTGACACACAATCAGCATTTATTTAATTAAATGAGAGCTGCCATTATTACTATCAATATTATTATCATAAAGACACTGGACTCTTAATTTCTGAGGAACCATTTTCCCTCCTTCTTCTACTTTCTGCTGCCCAATATAATTCTACTTTGGAAAATTGTATTGATGGAATCAATGAGTATAATAACTAAACTTGACGAACAGTAGGATGGATTGATTTTTATTTTCTTTTGTTTTTATGGCTTACTCTGTCATTCTCTGTCTCCATGCAATCAATGCCTTAGAAGATACACATTTTAGTTATTTAGGGTTAAGATGGCAGATCGGAGGCAGGGCTAACTTGCAGCTCCCACTCAGATAGACAGAGCAGCATGTGGGGACTCATATCGTGAACTTTTGCTCCAAGAACTACTGCCGGAACATACCAGGAAAGCTGAAAGGATCCACAGACCCTTTGAAGGAACTGGATCACTTCTACAGGCTCCCTGAGATGCCAAAAAAAAAACGTGTCTGCTTGCTTTCTCAGCGGGGTTCCCATGGTCTGAGGAAAGTTCTCAGCCCTTGTCTCCAGCTGCCTGGAAATAGACTTGCTGCTGTTAGGCGATCACAGTGGGAATGAGACAAGCCTTTAGGACTGCCAGCTATGTGGGAGCAGGGTGAGGTCTGTAACTGCTGGCTTTCCCCCAGTTCCCTGGGAATCTGTATAACTCAGCAGAGGCAGCCATAACCCCCCGGAAACATAACTCCATTGGCCTGGGAACCATACCCATATCCCCCACAGTAGCCTCAGCAAGCCTCACCCAAGGAGAGTCTGAGCTCAGACATGCCTATCCCTGCCCCCACCTGGTGGTTTTCTCTATTCACCCTGGTAGCCAAAAACAAAGGTGATAGTCTCTCCAGAGCTCTATGACCCTGCCCATCACCTGAGAAACCTGAATACTTAACCAGGCATCCCTAGGACAAGTTTGCATCATTCTTATAGGACCACAGCTGATACACTCTTTTTTTTTTTTTTGAAACAGAGTCTCGCTCTGTCACCCAGGCTGGAGTGCAGTAGTGTGATCTTGGCTCACTGCGTGGTGCGATCTCAGCTCACTGCAAGCTCCACCTCCCAGGTTCACACCATTCTCCTGCCTCAGCCTCCCAAGTAGCTGGGACTACAGGTGCCCACCACCACACCCAGCTAATTTTTTTGTATTTTTAGTAGAGACGGGGTTTCGCCATGTTAGCCAGGATGGTCTCGATCTCCTGACCTTGTGATCTGCCCACCTGGGCCTCCCAAAGTGCTGGGATCACAGGTGTGAGCCACCGTGCCTGGCTGATGAACTCTTCAAAGCACCATCTCCTGGCTGGAGATAAACCAACACAAAACCAGCACACTAAAAAAATATACAACCAAAGACCCTCACAGAGTCCACTTCACTCCCCTGCTACCTTCACCAGAATAGGTGCTAGTATCCAGTCTGAAATACCTGAAGATTGATCACATCACGGGACTCTTTGCAGACACTCCCCAGTACCAGTCTGGAGCCCAGTAGCTCCACTAGGTGGCTAGACCCAGAAGAGCAAAAACAATCACTGCAGTTAGGCTCTCAGGAAGCCCCATTCCTAGGGGAAGGGGGAGAATACCACATCAAGGGAACATCCCATGGGACAAAATAACCTGAACAGCAGCTCTGGAATCCCATTATCTTCCCTGTGACATAGTCTACTCAAATGAGAAGGAACCAGAAAACAATACTGGTAATATGACAAAACAAGGTTTCTTCACACCCCCAAAAGATCACACCAGCTCACCAGTAATGGATTCAAACCAAGATGAAATCTCTGAATTGCCAGAAAAAGAATTCAAAAGGTTGATTATTAAGCTAATCAAAAAGGTACCAGAGAAAGGTAAAGCCCAAATTAATCAAATCAAAAACATGATACAGGATATGAAAGGAAATTTTTTCAGTTAAATAGATAGCATGGATAAAAAACAGTCACAACTTCTGGAAATCAAGGACACACTTAGAGAAATGCAAACTGCACAGGAAAATCTCAGCAATAGAATTGGACAAGCAAAAGAAATAACTTCAGAGTTCAAAGACAAGGCTTTTGAATTAACCAAATTCATCAAAGACAAACAATAAAGATTTTTAAAAAATGAACAAAGCCTCCAAGAAGTTTGTGACTATGTTAAATGTCCAAACCTAAGAATAATTGGTTTTCCAGAGGAAGAAGAGGAATCTAAAAGTTTGGAAAGTATGTTTGAGGGAATAATTGAGGAAAACCTCCCTGGCCTTGCTAGAGATCTAGACATCCCAATACAGGCAGCTCAAAGAACACCTGGGAAATTCATTAGACATTGAAAGAAGAGTTGGTACCAATTCTGTTGACACTATTCCACAGGATAGAAAAAGACAGAATCCTCTTTAAATCATTCTATGAAACCAGTATCCCCCTAATATCCAAACCAAGGAAGGACATAACAAAAGAGGAAACTACAGACCAATATCCCTGATGAACATAGATGCAAAAATCCTCAGCAAAATACTAGCAAACTGAATCCAACAGCATATCAAAAAGATAATCCACCATGATCAAGTGGGGTTCACACTAGGGATGAAGGGATGGTTTAACATACATAAGTCAACACATGTGATACACCACATAAACAGAATTAAAAACAAAAATCACATGATCATCTCAATAGATGCAGAAAAAGCATTTGACAAAATCCTGCATTCCTTTATAATTAAAACCCTCAGCAAAATCGACATAGAAGGGAAATACCTTAAGGTAACAGAAGCCGTCATGACAAATCCATAGCCAACGTTATACTGAACGGGGAAAAGTTGGAAGCAGTCCCCCTGAGAACTAGAACAAAACAAAGGTGCCCACTTTCACCACTTCCATTCAATATATTACTGGAAGTCGTGGCCAGAGCACTCAGACAAGAGAAAGACATAAAGGGCGTCCAAATTGGTAAGAGGAAGTCAAACTGTCGCTGTTTGCTAATGATGTGATCGTATACCTAGAAAACCCTAAAGATGCATTCAAAAAGCCCTAGAACTGGTAAATGAATTCAGCGAAGTTTCAAGATACAAAATTAATGTACACAAATCAGCACCTTTGCTATACACCAACAGTGACCAAGCTGAGAATCAAATTAAGAACTCAACCCATTTCACAATAACTGCAAAACAAACAAATAAAAAATGTAGGAATATACCTAACCAATGATGTGAAAGACCGCTACAAGAAAAACTATAAAACACTGCTGAAAAAATCATAGATGACACAAACAAATGGAAACATATTCCATGCTCATGGATGTGTAGAATCAATATCGTGAAAGTGACCACACTGCCAAAAGCAATCTACAAATTCAATGCCATTCTCCTGAAAATACCATTATCATTCTTCACAGAACTAGAAAAAAGTATCCTAAAACTCATATGGAACCAAAAAAGGGCCCACATTGCGATGCCAAGACTAAGCAAAAAGAAGAAACTGGAGACATCACGTTACCCAACTTCAAAGTATACTACAAAGCCACAGTAACCAAAACAACGTGATACTAGTATAAAGATAGGCACATAGACCAATGAAATGGAATGAAGAATGTAGAAATAAAGCCAAATACTTATATTCAACTGATCTTTGACAAAGCAAACAGAAATGAAAAGTAGGGAAAGGACACCCTGTTCAACAAATGGTGCTGGACAATTTGCAAGCCACATGTAGAAGAATGAAACTGGATTCCCATCTCTCACCTTATACAAAAATCAACTCAAGATGGATCAAAGACTTAAATCTAAAACCTGAAACCATAAAAATGTTAGAAGACAACATTAGAAAAACCTTTCTAGACATTGGGTTAGGCAAAGACTTTATGACCGAGAACCCAAAAGTAAACGCAACAAGAACAAAGATAAATAGATGGGAGTTAATTAAAAGCATCTGCACAGCAAAAGAAACAGTCAGCAGCATTAACTGAGAACTCACAGAGCGGGAGAAAATCTTCAAAATCTATACATCTGATAAATGACTAATATCCAGAATCTACAAAGAACTCAAACAAATTGGCAAGAAAAAAACAATCCCATCAAAAAGTGGACTAAGAACATGAATAGACAATTCTCAAAAGAAGCTATACAGTGACCAACAAGCTTTGGGAAAAATGCTCAACATCACCAATTATCAAATCAAAACCATGATGTGATACCACCTTACTCCTGCAATAATGGCCATAATAAAAAAAAAGGAGATTTTGTCATGGATGTGGGGGGAAAGGGAACACTTTTATACTGTTAGTGGGAATGTAAACTAGTGCAACTTCTATGGAAAACAGTGTGGAGATTCCTTAAATAACTTAAAAGTTAGCTGGACTTGGTGGCTTACGCCTGTAATCCCAGCACTTTGGGAGGCCGAGGTGGGCAGATCGTCAGGTCAGGAGATCGAGACCATCCTGGCTAACATGGTGAAACCCCATCTCTACTAAAAATACAAAAAATTAGCTGGGCATGGTGGCGGGTGCCTGTAGTCCCAGCTACTCAGGAGGCTGAGGCAGGAGAATGGCATGAACCTGGGAAGGCGGAACTTGGCAGTGAGCCGAGATCGTGCCACTGCTCTCCAGCCTGGATGACAGAGCGAGACTCTGTCTCAAAAACAAACAAACAAAACTAAAAGTAGATGTACCGTTTAATTCAGCAGTCTCACTCCTATCTACCCAGAGGAAAAGAAGTCATTATACAAAAAAGATATTTGCACATGTATGTTTATAGCAGTAAAATTTGAAATTGCAAAAATACAGAACAAATGCCCATCAGTCAATGACTGGATAAAGAAAATGTGATATATATATATATATACACCATGGACTACTACTCAGCCATAAAATGGAATGAAATAATGGCATTCGCAGCAACCTGGATGGAATTAAAGACTATTATTCTAAGTGAAGTAACTCATGAATGGAAAACCAAACATTGTATGTTCTCATTCATAAGTGGGGGCTAAGCTGTGAGGATGCAAAGGCATAAGAATGATAGATTATATATACTACTTATCGATACTTTTATAAACAATTATAATAATTCACATATAAAAAAGTATATATGATACGATCATATATATAATCTATCTCTATCCTGTATATCATATATCCATGTGTATTTCCTTGCCATAGGGAAATACTAAAGAAGATCAGCTCATTGGATATCCAGAAATAGAAGCAGCTTGATCTTTGTGAGGTACTAAGGCAAGAGCTGTCTTTAAAGAATTAGACCAATATAAGCAGGAGTCCCTGGGACAACTGGAAAGTTGTTTTCACAGCTTTGTTTACTTACCAACTGACCAAACATGAAAGATAAAACCCAATATGTGCCAAGGGCTCCCCTTTTTACACTCCGTTTGGCATATTCCACATTTCTAAATTATTCATTTGAGAAGAACACTTTGCACTTTTTATTAAACACATGATCGGGCTGGATTTCTCTGTAGTAGGAGACTTAATTTGCCAGTGAAGTATGGCTTCAGGTTGACCATCTGGAAAAATAAACTCCTCAACAGCCATGTAATTTGTCTTTTGTCTGGTTTCAGGCAGTGGATTTTTGGAGATTAGTATGGAGCAAACAGCAAGCAGGCGCTTTCCTGCCTCCTCGAAGCCCTCTTTCCTTCTCTTAGGGTATCTTGCTAAGTTACAAGTTAACAAATGGTTCTTACTCCTGTAATGCCTTTGTCAACAATTTGTATATATGAACCTAATTTTTAATAAAACAAAACAGCTTTCCTTTTCTACTCAGGGAGGCAATGCCATATGGACCAAACCCTGAGGTCAGAAAAAGCATATTGCCTGGAAGGCAGGCGGATGCACCAGCTGTGCTTTTACACCAGAGGGTGAGGGGGTGGAAGGAGGAGACCTTTCTCGCTCAGCTCATAATGCTTTCCTCCCCCACCTCCTCAACCCACCAAGTTACTAGCCTGGTTGTTTGAGAAATGTCACAGGAGACAATTCCCATGTTTTCCTAAATCTAATTGTAAGTTTTCCCCAAAGTCTAAATACCAGGTTTCCTTTGTTACATCTCAGCATGTAAGAAATACAGCTTGACAAGCCAACATCAAAACCCCATGTGCTCAGATAAACACCACAGTTCCTGATAATTTGCATTTGTTACGGGTCCAAGTATAGCTGTGGAATCATTCTGCCCTTTCTTTGATAAGAAAGCAACTAGAGGGCCATTCTAGTTGTGGTTAAAACATGGGCAAAGGGATCAAATAGACCTAGGTTCCTGGCCTGGTTCTTCTACTTATTAGCTAAGTTGTCTTGACTGAATTATCTTACCGTAAGTCTCAGTTTTTACATTTGTAAAATGAAGATAATATAGCTAATAATCATGCATTCATTTCTAAAGGTTTATGATAATTACATGAGATTATGTAGGCATGGAAAAGTACTAACATAAGTCAGTTAGCATTGGCAAAAGTACTCAATTAATTTTAAAAATAAAATTAAGTAGGCCAAATTTACATTTGTTAGGTTTATACCACATACTACCATACTCTGTGCTAGGTTTTTAATCTGATAAGTACACCTACTTCTTAAAGTTGTATTCTGTGCCAGGAACTAGGCCAAGGACTTCATAGTTACTAATTCTATGATATAAGAATTATTGAAACTCAGAGAGGTTAACTAGTATTCCCAAATTCACTTGTGGAGCCAGGATTAAACCTGGATGTTCAGACTTTGATTTTAGCAAATCGGTAAACTCCTGACTACAGGAAAAAATATAAAACTGCACTCAATTGCATTACTATTTCAATAGTGATAGTAATTTCACACTATTTCTTACAGTCTTCATAAAACAAGAGCCACAGATAATTTAGCCAATGCCATTCCTTTTTTTTCACTTAATGTGTGTGCTGAGCATCTTTATCCAAGTCTAGTTCCAAAGAAACCAGTTTCCTTCAGCTATTCCACCAAAGAGATTTGCTATCAAAGTCAAAAGCTGTTCTGTTCTACAATTCTGTATTCGAACCACAAACTAGTGGCTTAAATGCAGAAATGTATTGCCTTAGAGTTCCAGGCTACAAATCTGAAATCAAGGTGTTGGCAGGGCTGGCTCTTTCTGAGGGCTTCAAGGGAAGGGTCTGTTCCATACCAATCTCTTTGGCTTGTTGATGTCCATCTTCTCCGGGTGTCTGTTCACATTGTTTTCCATTTTGCATATCCCTGTGTCCAAATTTTCTGTTTTTATAAGAACACTAGTCATATTGGATAGGGAACACACTCTAATTATCATACTTTAACCTGATTACCTCTGTAAAAATGCTATCCTCCAAATAAAGTTACATCCTAAGCTACTAGAGGTTAGCACTTCATATGAATTTGTTGGGGACACAATTCAATTTATAACAGACTTATTAGTGGGACTATGCCTTGTTTTTTGGCAAGTTTAATGTATGAGTTGAACTAGACTGAAGAACACAGTAAGTCTCAATATTTAACCTAAAGGCCATTTCTTTATTGCTTTCACTCTCTTACTTCTTTGTCATCTTCCATCCCACCAAACCCACCAAACTTTAGTTCTTTCTATGCAAATTATCTTTGCTTGGCACTTTCCATTTCCTCTTCTAACTCCTTAGAGAAGGCCCTTGTTATACTGTAGTGGAAAATGTTGCTTGCTTACGCTAAAGCTGTTCTCCCCAAAAGGTTCTTCCTTGTTTTGACAATGTGCTTCCAAAATGCCAGATGAAGCCTTCCCTTTATTTCATAGTCTTTTTTTTTTTTAATATCTAGAAATGAGATTTCTCCATGTTAGAACTGTTGACATTTTGGGCCAGATAATTCTTTGTTGTGGAAAACTACCCTGTACATTTTAGTATGTTTTAGCAGCATCCTTAGCCTCTATGTACCTACATGCCAGTAGCACTCCTTTAGTTGTGAAGAAAGTATCTCCAGACATGCGAAGTGTTCCTGGGGGGTGGGGATGGCAGAATCACTGCTGTTTGATAGTCGATGAGCTATAGAGTATGGCCACATGACATGGTCTAGGAGACTGGAAGAGATGTTAACTGGAAGGTTTCTGGAAAAAGCATACATCTTTACTGAAAAGAACCTTATGAGAGGTAAGTTCTCTTTTTATTTTTTCTAGAAGAGATTGTGTCTGCCTAGAACTACCACAGCCATTTCCTGAGGGGGAGACAGCTATCATACCAAGGATGGCAGACTGTGAAAATAGAAATATTTGTGTCCTTGATGACATTGTCAAGCAACTGAACTAACCCAGTAACTGTCCTATATCTAGACTTCTTATTATGGGAGATGATAAATGCTGTTATTAAGCCAAATTTAATTTGAATATTCTACTAGTTGCAGCCAAGAGCGTAAATGACACATGTCTTAAGAGGGTGGATGCAACAGGTTGCTGTTTAAATTTATCTACACGTTTAAGTTAAAACTGTATTTTAGCTATTTCTACACAAAGATTTAGCAAGAGGTACTATTTGTATGTATTTTCCAGAATTGGTGATGGATTTCTGCTTACCTATCCAAAATTTCTGGCTTTACCCTTTAAACAAGAGCAAACATGGTCTTGATGGTGAGCCTCAGGAGGATTACAGTCTGCCTGATGCACTCAGCAAAGTTTAACTGCCGTAAATAAAAACAAACCCCTGGAACTTAGTATTATTGTGTGATATATTAATCACCGGAGGTACTCCAATTGTAGACAAACCAAACTACTAAAGTGTGACTTTAACTCATTACCTTCATTTTGTAACATCTCTGCAGCATTCAACACTGTTATCATTTCCTCCCTCAGAATCTTATCCCTGAATTTCATAATATTCTATTATTTGGGGTGTTTTCTTACATTTCTCATCATTCTTTTCTGCCTCCTTTGTTGTGTTCCCTTCATCCTTTGGAATAAAGGGATTTAGGAGAAAGATGATGTGTTTTGGAGTCAGTCGTATATTATATACTATTGTTTGATAACCTATAAAATAACCTATATTATTATATTAAAGTGCATATAATGGTCTCAATTTTGCTCCAGTCTGTAAAATGGGGAAAATTATATCAGTGTACCTGTGTTTTTTATGGAAAGAAAGGGTTAATATGTAGTAGATTGTTGGCACTTCAAGAAATATTTTTCTTTCTAACATTTTCATAACTTTGGATAGTCCCCAAGTCTGTATTTTCAGCCTTCATTTTCCATAAATGTTGCTTAATAAAAATTAATAGCATCTTAAAGCTTCAATTTCACGTTGGTATGGGTGTCAAAGATGTCCTGTCAGTCTCTCTTTGATGTCTTCTCAATGCCCTACAAGACATCTCTATTAGATCGTCTAATCATCTATGTCAAAATAAACATTGCTAAACAAACTTACACTTTTACCCAGAAACACTTTCTTTTCTAATTCCATAATTTAAAAAAATGAAATTACTTGCACAGCCACATAAACTTGTGAAATGTAAGTACATATAGCACCTTAAGCAATGCCACTCTGGTGAACCTGAGTCCGTATTTCACCATTTATTGTGGCTGTTTCAGCTCTCTGAGCCCATTTTTACATATATAAGTGTAGCTATGAGGCAGAGAAATAATATATATCAAGTGAATGACACACCTACTAGGGCTTTAATAATACCAAATAGCACTGCCTTATTGTTAACAATAAGGTTAACAGTTTTATATAGAATAGTTTTATTTATTATCTAAAAGCCAATATAATTAAGTTATATGTAAAAAACATCAAGGCAGGGAGGTAAATGGAGAGAGAATAAGAAACATTAATATTAAATATATGTGAAAGAATATGTGCTAGTTATTCATTATGTACTTACCGTGTGCCAGGAACAATCTAAACCTTCAAGTGTAGTATATTGAAGCTGTGTGGGCTACTGGAAACAGTACCACAGTGGCAGAACACACCGAGCTGTGACACTTCATAATTATGCAAACTCAGATGTATCACTTAGCCTTTATAAATCTTAGCACATTCTTCAGAAAAATTGGATAATATCACTTACCTCACTTTGTATCTTCATGATGAAAACACTGAAAGGACAAAGCATTTTGCATGAGCAACAGAGACTCACTTTTAGCTAAATGATATCCTGGGATTCAGAGATTTCCCCAAACTATGTTGTGACAGAAAGCCCAAACACTTGCTATTGCCCATCTCATCAATAAGATGGTCATCATTGCATAAATTAGGGCTATCCATGTTAGCCCAGATGGGAGAATCTTAAAATACCAATGGAATAGTAGAAAACACAAAATGTTTAACACTAGGTCTAGGGGTTTGGGGCAGTGTACGAATATTTGAGATAATTCACAAATTTTCTGGGAAAATCCTAAGTCCCCAAAAGCTGACTATATCTTAACAAAGTGAGCACAGTTCAACTGGAGTGCAACCCCACATGCCCCTGACCTTTGTTATCACTCACTGACGTTAGTGCTAATTTGGGTGATGGAAAGCCTGATATTTCCTGCTGTAGCACTTGTCTAGAATTTTGATGTCATTTGATACTTCCAGTATGATAAGCTCCACTTAAGTGGGAGAACTCTTGTCCTGTTAATTTTATGTCAACTCTTCTACGTTTAATCCAGGAATTAGAATGATTGGAGAACTACTTACCCAGTTTGAAGTTGGATGTTGCCTAGGAAGTGAGGTCACCATCCGGAGCTGAGAGTTTCAGCCTAACTACTGATTCTCCACAAACAATATCTATTGACATGTACAGGGCTTCAAGAAATTTTTAAATTTTTTATGGAGCACTCCTATACCATGCTAGGAAGAACCTCAGAAGACCACATCTTTTGTTTGAACAAACAAGAGAATGACGTGGTGTTTTTGCTGCCACAATCTGCATTGCATTTGGAGTGAACCTTTAGAGGATTTGCCAGAAGAAAAACTTCATCCTGAGGTGCAAAAAAGAGTTTCTGGAGGGAGTGAGATTTGTTTGAACCTGTATACTGATTGATTTCTCAAATGGCATTGAAGGTGGAGGCGTTGGTGGACAGCAGGGAGTGGGCGAATAAAAAGACTGCCTTTCTTGTGCATGCGAAAGCCTGTCACTTAGGGGCATGTGCCTAATTATTTCTATTTCACGCATGGGTGCCCTGTTTGCTAAAGGTGTTGTGAAAAGTTGCCAAGAGATAAATTCAACTGTTTATGAGAATCATTATGAGGTTCAGTGTTTATTTCTCTGGCACCCTCCAAGATCTATAACTTCGAGCTGAACAGCTGTTTTCTGGTGCTTGTAAATAGGAGTATTTAAATGTCTTAAGCACATTGTTTAAAAAATGCACACGAAACAGGATGCCTTTCTAGCATTGGGAAAACTATAAGAAGAAGGAAAGGAAACTTTATCATTTGACTATTGCTAGCATTTATTGTGTGACTGGGATAGTGTTACATTCTCTCAGTGCTGGTTATAAAGATTATAATTAAGTGGGCTGTCTCTGTAGACCAACTCAGAAGTGCTTCTCCTTCTCAGGTTTCAGCTAGTGCCTTACTTAAATAGGAGCTGGAAAAGCAAAATAAGAAGACCTTTGAAGCCAAACAATGTCTGGTCTGTTTTGGCTAACTGCGTTGTAATATAACTGACATTATAGCAGGTAGCAGGATAATTCATGTCAGAAACAGTACAATTCCATGTTTTATTTATAACAAGGAACAAAATGTGCATTGCCATAATTCCGTGCAACCACTTCCTCACTGACTAGAGAAAGGGATGACTTGGTCAATTGTTGACCTGAAAGTAGTATCAAAATGGCTATTGTGCAGCACCAGTTTGTCAAAGTAATATTTTTAAAGCTGAGCCTTTAAATTCAAAAGGACAAGCTCAGAAGTTCCTCTTTTCCTTTACTAAGCTCCTAGTAGTCTGTCTCATGGCTTCTAAAATGACATCCAGCTTGGTTCTCCAACATGTGTGCAAATGGAAGCCAAAGCTTTGTCAGGGTAGGGGTAGGGAAATTATGGCTCACCTACTAAGCATGCATCTGTATTTAGCTGAGAAGCCATTGATCTCCTATTTTCTTTGGAGAGGAGTATTTCTGTGCCTCTCTGATTACTTGGGAAGATAAGGAAAGGAAAGAAAAAAAGACTGGCTGAGCATGGTGGCTCACACCTGTAATCTCAGCACTTTGGGAGGCCTAGCTGGGCAAATCACTTGACATCAGGAGTTTGAGACCAAACTGTGCAAAATGGTGAAACCTCTTCTCTATGAAGAAAATACAAACAATTAGCTGGGCATGGTGGCATGTACCTATGGTCCCAGCTACTCGGGAGACTGAAGAAGGAGGATCACATGAACTTGGGAGGTCAAGGCTGCAGTCAGCCATGATCACACTACTGCACTCCAGCCTGGGTGACAGAGCAAGGCCATGTTTCAGAAAAAGAAAGAACAAAAACAGAAGTCAGGATTGCCACATTTTTTTAGTGTAAGAACTTCCCTGTGGATTTGGAACTAAAAGTTTACTGACTCAGTTACCTCACTAAAAATCTTGCTTAAACTCCTGAGGTTTGCCACAGTGCCCTTTCCTTATGAGATGGAGAGTTTCAGCTTTGACTCATTTAGCTGGGATATAACCAACTTTATATGGCTGTCACTCTTGAAGATTCTTGATACATCCTGAGGGCATCAGATTACCTTGTGTCCAAACTATTTTGCAGGACCTGAAGGAAGATTTTCTTAATGAAGGTAATCATTTTGGAGGCCTCTGCAGCCAGACCCGTTTCAAACCATGTCCAAGACTGCAAAATGCCAAATGTCAGACTGACGATGCATTGTGCTAAGACCTAGCTAAACTCTTTGATTCAAAAGGATGAGTTTAAAAGAAAGAAACCAAGGGAAACTGCCATTTCCTCAAATCTAATTGAAGGTTGAGAGGGATCAAGGGAAATTTCAATAGGTTGGAAGCTAGCCCCCAGGAAAACAAATGAAAAGGGCCTGGAAGAAAGAAAGGAAGCCTTGCTGATTAGCTTCCCCTGTGGAGAACGTCTCTGCCACTTGGCTTCCTTTGATGAGATTACAGACTTCTGAAACTGGTTCCCACCAGGAAGGTAGACATGTTGAAAGAACATCCTTCTAAGTAGGCAGGGAACACATTCTTTGTCCTTGGGAAAGTACACTATTTTGCTCTCTGGAATGACTTGATCATGGTTTCAGCCCTGAGACCAGAGCTATGCTGCAGGAGATTCTGAGCCAGTCTAGTCTAAGATGAAGTTTAGGTTTATCTGGGGAAGTTGTAATAATTTCAGATAGTCACAATTACTGCATTTTTATCTTCATAAAATTCTTCAACACTATAGAGAGACTTTAATGATTTTCTTACATTGTTTGTTCTTGAGATTGCTCCAATTGTATTTCTCCATGGTTCTCCCCTCCCCGCTTGCCCACCCCTAATTGGGTGAAGGATCCAAGCTAACTTTGTATTGATTTGGATACCATAACCTAAGTAATAATTTCTGCCACTCTTTATTTCATATGCCCTCAACTCTAACAGCATTCATATGTACCAATTCATACTTTCATGGATGAAGATAATTAGAGTTGAAGACTTTAGTAGTCAACTTTCCAACCTAAGGAGAAAGCTCCATTCCTGACCACCAATCATTTAAATCTTCCTTAAAACCCTCTGTCTCATGGCTTTGAAAATGACATCCATCTTGGTTCTCCAACATGTGTGCAAATGGAAGACAAAGTTAATAATCATCAGGGTAGGGGTAGGGAAATTATGGCTCACCTACTAAGCATGCATCTGTGTTTAGGTGAGAAGCCATTGATCTCCTTTTCCTTAGAGAGGAGGATTTCTGTGCCTCTCTGATCAGTTGGGAAGATAAGGAAAGGAAAGAAAAAAGACTTGTTGAGCATGGTGCCACATTTTTTAGTATAAGAAAAAGGATTGTTAGATGTCGTTCTTTCTTCGTCTGAAACATGGCCTTGCTCTGTCACCCAGGCTGGAATGCAGTGGTGTGATCATGGCTCACTGCAGCCTTGACCTCCCAAGCTCATGTGATCCTCCTTCTTCAGCCTCCTGAGTAGCTGGGACCATAGGCACAAGACACCATGCCCAGCTAATTGCCTTTAAACTAAAGGCAATCGTGTCAGCCTGTAAATTCAGACAGTTACACAGTCTTAATCAGTTAAAACCAGAAGTAAATGTAGAGGTCTTCTAGTATAGTCTCATTTTATAGATGTGGGAACTGAAGATAAAGGAGATCTCTGATAAGAAAGCAGGCCATACCCTACATTTTGACATCCTCTCTAATGCAGTCTTGAACAATGTATTTGTTTAATACTGCAAATATGTCTGATTATTTATCACAATTGTAAGCTCTGGAAGGCAAGGATTGTGATTTCTGTGTCTGTATTTTGCATGGTGGTTTATATATACAAGGTTGTTCTAACTAAGTGCTGCCCATTAGAACTTTCTATGGTGGAGTAAATTTTTTACATTCTGAGCTGTCTAGGATGTTAATCACTAGCCAAATACAACTGTTGAGCATTTGAAATGTGGCTAGTGCAACTGAGGAGTTGAATTTTTAAAGTTGTTTCATTTTATTTACCTTATCTTACTTAATTACCTTTAAATTATTTAAATAGCCATATATTGCTGGTGATTAGTAAATTGAATGGTGCAGTTCTCATTCATTTCTTGATTCGCATTAAATTGATAAAAATTTGAGTACATTTGTTAATTTTTTAAATATATTTTGACTTAGTATAATAAAGGTCAACAGATGAAAGGGGCAAAGTCTCATCACCTTAATTAATAATGAGAGCACTGGTTCAAGGTCACATGGTTAATTAGGGACAAAACTGGTGCCAGGGCCCAGGCCTGGCTATAGTTAAGTTATATTTTTATTTGTCATAATGCTTCAGGGAAAGTGGGAGGATGAATCAGGTAGTAAGTAGAAAGGAAAACAAACAAAAAGTATAGGTACATACACACATATATATTCTCATTTCTACCATTCACATTCATTCTCTCTGTCCCTCCATGTATATATGAGAATTGTAGAAATTGTACAGAAGGAAGAAGAAAAGAAACATGGAATCATCCTAAACGCCTATCAGTGGTAGACTGGATAAAGAAAATGTGGTAGCTATACAACGTGGAATACTATGCAACCATAAAAAGATGAGATCATGTCCTTTGCAGCTGGGGGACATTATCCTAAGCAAACAAACCCAGAAACAGAAAACCAAATACTACGCGTTCTCACTTACAAGTGAAAGCTAAACTATGCGAATATATGGACACAAAGAAGAAAACAGCAGACACCAGGGCCTACTTGAGGGTGGCAGGTGAGAGAAGTGTGAGAATCAGGAGAAAAACCTGTCATGTGTTATGGTTATTACCTGGGTTATGAAATAATCTGTATGCCAAACTCCTCTGATATGCAGTTTACCTAAATAAACCCCATGTACTTCTGAAACTAAAATATAATAATAAACCTGCACACGTAACGCTGAAACTAAAATAAATAAATCTGTACATGTACCCCTGAAACTAAAAGTAAAAAAAAAAAATCTTTACAATTACCCCTGAAAAAAAAAAAAAAAAAAAAAAAAAAAAAAAAAAAAACTTTAAAAGAGAAAGAAATCCATGCAAAAATAAATAGAGAAGTTTGTCAATACCAGAGAATGAAGATGAAGAAAGGAAAAAAACAAAAAACAAACAAAAACAAAAACAAAAAAAAAACAAAAAAACTTCTGCTTTCATTCATGAGCCTGCGTATAAATGAGAAATTCCCTTTTAGAGGCAAAACAATTTACTGTAATAAATCAGAGACTATTGCATAGGTGTAGTCAGGATTACACAATGAAGAGAGCTTTGTAGTTACTGAACCATGACAAAGTCTTCATACTAATGAATTACATTCCTCAAAAACCTTTGTCAAATCAGTCAAAGAACTCTCTCCGAATAAGCATGGAATGTTAACATCTGGTTCACCAAATAGAGATAACAGTTTCATCCGACCCAAAGCCTTAGTTAGTCAAGCCTTTATCCCTCCCTGTTGTCTGCTGATCCCACTTTATCCTTCCTTTTGCTCTGCAGCTGCTCAGTGAAGGAGAGACTTCGTTGAAGAGTATTGAATTCGGTGATGTGTAAGAGACCCGGGACGTAGAGTGCCAATGGAAGTGAATGGTTTGGAAGACTAAAAAGGGCTCCAGATGCTCCTTTTCCATACAGCGTCCTGATAATCTTAACAGCTTCAACAGCCTCCCAAGAGAAATAATTCCTGTAGAGTCTATAGCAGATCATTAAATAAGAGAAACAAATAGTTTTCAAGAGCTCAATGGTGTTCAAAACAGGATGCTACGTTGTGTGTTTGTTTCATGGTATTTTGTGTTTCCTAGAAAGAGGGAAAAACTGAACTAAAATCTGTAATATCATTATTGATAATACACATTTTATCTTTTGTATATTTTCCATTTTGTCTGGTAAGTAAAACGACACTGGGATTTTCTCAAAGTGTGTGGATATTTATTTTCTTACTAATTTAATGGATTTTTTCAGTTAAATCATAGGCACAGCAAGCTTTTCTTTTCCACATTAAATGCTATTTTATCTGTTGACATGACACCATTCTCAAAGTCATAGGCACAGGTGAGGATTTATTCATTTAGGATTGTAAGGTGAGGGGTCAATTATCATTCTCTTCCAAATCTCAGCATCTCTCTGTCTTCCTCCTACTCACCTTCTTCTTCTGGGTTCTCCTATTTTGTACGAATACTACCACCCATGCTGACAACTGCATTCGATGTCTGTGAGGTATTCTGGCTGTGTCCTACCATTAGATGATTGCTTCATCAAGCAGGTTCTCTTTCCACGGTGTTTCCTATGTCCCTCTCCTTTCTCTTTCACTACCACCCTCAACCAGACTGTTGTTAGTTTTCTCTTTCCTGTTACTGGTACAAGTCTTAATTCTGAAGATCAGGACTAATTGTATTATTCTATAGCTCGCAGACTTTCCATGGTGTGAGGTAACTATAAGGAAGGAAAGGAAAAAAAGGACAGCAAAAGAAGGTGAACAAAGAAGGAGAAGAGTAGGAGAAGAAGGAAGAGCTGGAGTGGAAGAGAATAGAAGGCTAAGAAATTTTACTATATACAACAATTGAACATAAAGTATTGATGGCATTCAAATCAATGCATAAATTATATTTCATGTAATAGCTGTGAATACAATGTTGGAAAATATTTAAGTTGAATTTTTACTTTCCAACAAATATAAAAATAACTTTCAGATTAATTTGAATGTTAAATGTAAAAAAGTTCTTAAAATACCTGAGAAATGTCTGAAATAATTATATAATATTAAAATGAAAAGGTTTAAGTAAAATAATAAAGGAAAGGAATAAAGGATAATGTAAAAGATTCAACATAACATAAATATGAAAAATAAAATCACAAAACCTGTGATCAAAATTCAAAAGCAAAGAGCCATCTAGGAAAAAAATATTTCCCAGGTAAATGGTTTACAAAGTGAGAGTGTCGTTAAAATATAAAAATCTCTTACAAATCAGCAGAGAAAGGAACAGTCCAACAGAAAACTTGGCACAGATTATGGAAAGGGAATTCATAAAGAATGACCCATGACATGAAAAGAAACTCACAAATCTATTGCATTTTTGTCTCTATGTGTTCTTCACTGTTTTTCTGCTTATAATAGATCCTCCTTTCAACGTTATATTTTTTCTAGTTTGTATTTTGTTTGCCTTTAATATTTTAATTCACTTAGCATTTATTTAAATGTATGCTTCGATATTAGAGTCCATTCAATGGTAGTCTTTTTCCTCCTTCCTAGATTGTAAACTCCTGAGGGCAGGGACAACGTGCTACTTGTTTTCTTACACTCTACAGCCTGTAGCAAGTGTGTAAGACACAATCCTCAGGTTAAGAGAGGTAAAGAGAGATAATCAGGGAAGTTTTGAGAGAGGAGCTCTCTTTTGAGTTTAGCCTGGTAAGTCTAAAGTATTTGCAAGATTCTGTTTTTCTTTTTTTTCCTTTTGTGTATCTCTTTTGACTTGAACATGGCTTAGAGGCAAAGTAACATGACATAGGAGAAGAATTCTGAAGACAAATGAAGATTTACATCCTGACACTATCAATCACTTATGTCACTCTGAGTCTGTGTTCCTCATCTATAAAATAGATGTGACTACGAGGTTGCTGGTAAGATAAAAATCCATGCTTGTCAAGTGATCAGCATATTGATTCCATCTCCTTATTACTACTTAATTCTGCTCTTCTTGAGGGACACTTTGCACCCTTGGCCTCTTCTTTAGTGAGGTAGAAATGTGGCAATATCTGTGAAAACATCTTGCAACTGGGATGCTTTTTAATGTCATAAAGTACTATTAATTTAAATTTTGGATTTGGATATTTATTTAAGTGTAAATTGCTTTCAGTGCTTTCCTTAATGATAAATTGAATGGCAATAATGTTTGAGTGTAATGATTCAGCATAGGTCTATAGAGGTAAGAAAACAGAGAAAAGTTAAATGTGAAAGACAGGTAATTAAAAAAAATCAAATACATCTGAATTGTGTAATAGAAGTGGCATGCACTTTGGGGTCAGATAAATATGAGTTTCAACTTTGCCACCTACTCTGTGCAACCTTGGACAAGTTACTCGCCCTCATCAAGACTCAGTTTCTCCACCCGTTAAGCTGGGATTCATAACATTCTCAAGGCAGGGGTGTTATAGGATCAATGAGACAAATAAGTAAAAGCATATTGGACATAACTGACATTTGAAAAATACTTCCTTCTTGATTCTTTTCTTTCATCTTAGAATAGACCACCAGTCTGATTCATAATAATACCTTTGGATATTTAGGTGTTTGACATGAATATGATTTCTTAAGTGCCCAGTGAACTACCAGTAAGTGACTTGGCCCTGGGGAGACTAGATCCCACTTTAAAAAATGCATTCAATGTGGGCTCATTTTTGGTTCCATATGAACTTTAAAGTAATTTTTTTCCAGTTCTTTGAAGAAAGTCATGGGTAGCTTAATGGGGATGGCATTGAATCTATCAATTACCCTGGGTAGTATGGCATTTTCATGATATTGATTCTTCCTATCCATGAGCATGGAATGTTCTTCCATTTGTTTGTGTTCTCTTTATTTCCTTGAGCAGTGGTTTGTAGTTCTCCTTGAAGAGGTCCTTCACATCCCTTGTAAGTTGGATTCCTAGGTATTTTATTCTCTTTGAAGCAATTGTGAATGGGAGTTCACTCATGATTTGGCTCTCTGTTTGTCTGTTATTGGTGTATAAGGATGCTTGTGATTTTTGAACATTGATTTTGCATCCTGAGACTTTGCTGAAGTTGCTTATCAGCTTAAGGAGATTTTGGGCTGAGACAATGGGGTTTTCTAAATATACAGTCATGTCATCTGCAAACAGGGAAAA
>NW_016803444.1:0-54684 GCF_001698545.2 Rhinopithecus bieti | reverse complement strand
GAACACTTTTACACTGTTGGTGGGACTGTAAACTAGTTCAACCATTGTGGAAGACAGTGTGGCGATTCCTCAAGGATCTAGAACTAGAAATACCATTTGACCCAGCCATCCCATTACTGGGTATAGACCCAAAGGATTATAAATCATGCTGCTATAAAGACACATGCACACATATGTTTATTGCAGCACTATTCACAATAGCAAAGACTTGGAACCAACCCTAATGTCCATCAATGACAGACTGGATTAAGAAAATGTAGCACGTATACAGCATGGAATACTATGCAGCCATAAAAAAGGATGAGTTCATGTCCTTTGTAGGGACATGGATGAAGCTGGAAACTATCATTCTCAGCAAACTATCACAAGAGCAGAAAACCAAATACCACATGTTCTCACTCATAAGTGGGAATTGAACAATGAGAACACTTGGACACAGGAAGGGGAACATCACACTCCAGAGCCAGTTGTGGGGTGGGAGGAGCGGGGAGGGACAGCATTAGGAGATATACCTAATGTAAATGACGAGTTAATGGGTGCAGCACACCAACATCTCACATGTATACATATGTAGCAAACCTGCACGTTGTGTACATGTACCCTAGAACATAAAGTGTAGTAATAAAAAAAAGAATTCAACTTGATCTTCATGTTTATCAAAGGATTTTTGGATTCATGCCTGTCTTAGGGCACATGGTTTTAATCTCCATGCACATTCAGTTAATCATCTCAGTTTGTCTTGCAGACACATAGCCACCGTTTTGCTATGGTGAAGATTGAAAACATTGTGTACTAATTTCTTTGTTTTAGGGGGAGTTATCATTAGTTGTTATCAGTGCCTTCTTTGTAAATTTTGTGAGCTGTAAAATGAAGTACTATGTATTCCTGGGAAGTTTATTCCCACTGCGAGTATTTAAGTTAAATGTTTTTTTAATACTCTGGGAGGGCAGATGCTGGCAATAAAACAATTTAAAATTTTAAAAATAAGCAGCACATTTACAGCAATTATATAGGAACATTATTAGTGATTAAATATGGTAGTACAGAATAATATATCTAGGGTAAAAAATACTAATCATTGTAACCCAGCAACATTTTAGTTCTTTTGTTTTTTTAATGAAAAAATGTTGTATTTTAGGACAAAAAAAGGCATTATCTACTACATTTGCATCAGTCCGTTTAGTGCATAGTAGAGTGCTTACATTGCTACTTTGTCACTAAAATTGTTAGTTAACGAATCTGATTCCAGTCCCTTTTATATTCTCTTTAGATATGGCCTCAAATGAAAACAGGCAATACCCCTTTTCTTCAATAATAAAACATTCTCCACATATTATTTTCCCTTCTTTCCTAGGCTGTGGAGATATGGGTTTTCTATTTCCTATACCTATATATTCTCCTCGTAACTTTATCTGTCTAGGAAGAATTTAGTGATTACCTGAACTTTCTTAACCTCTGATTTTTTTTCTGTTTAGGGAAAAAATACAATGTTTGTGGGTCTATGTCCATTTATGTACTTTATAGAAATCTCATTTAATTACTTAAATGGTATGGGTTTTATTGTCCTCATTTCAGAGCTTAGAAAAAAGGAGGCTCAGAAATTTTGATAAATTTTCTACATTCTTATTTTATGAGTAAGTGAGTTGAAATTGCAACCTGGGTCTGCCTAGCTATAAACATAAATTCTTTCCAATCTGGTAGGATTTTGAAGTTTTACATTGATTTGCTAGAGTTCTTACATGGCTATTTTTGTGATTAAAAGATTATGTAAGGATAATGATTCATTCTTCTTTTATATCCCAAAATAGGGACTAGAGGTGGAAGAGCAGTCTTTTGATGGGAGAGTTGAAGAACTTGGTTTTTAACAAGCTTTTCAAGTGTCTGTCATACAACCAGGTGAAATTGAATATCTGGAACCTAGTTGCCAGAAAGAGTGACTAGCACTGGAGATAGAAGTTTGGGAACATGTAACCACAGTTGCAAAGCACTTGCAATTTTGGCCTTTTTTTTTTTGGCCGTTTTCCCCATTCTCAGAGTGATTGGTGGGATTATGGAACTAAGAAAGGACAAATTTGACATGTGGGAGGTTCTGCTCTAAAGAAGACAGATGTAGCTACGGCATAGAAGATGCCATGCCATTAGGAGATGTGGGTAGAAATCAGCCCATGTTCCTCAAGATTATCTAAACCAGAAATTCTCAAGCTTTGGTGTGTGTCAGAATCACCTGGAGAGTTAATAGAGAATAGAGGCCCAGTAGGGTAAAATCTAGACCTCTCTCTGTGTGTGTGTGTGTGTGTGTGTGTGTGTGTGTTTTACCAAGCTTTAGAAAAAATTCTGACAGATCCCCAAATTTGAGAAATACTAGGCTAAACCATATTTTGAAACTCCTATCTCATAGCTAAGTAGTAACTATAGTAATAATTCTATGTCCTTTTATGTAACTTAGGATAATCTGCTGCTAATTTGAAACTTGAATTAAAATTTCTTTATGTTTTTTACCATTACTTAGGCTGACAAATACATGCATACAATGAAATCTTTCTAAAATGATTCTATCTTGAATCTTCTAGAGAGGGTGAGGATGAGCATGTCCAGGACATCTAAGAAACTCTCCTTCTCAAGCTTGGCTTTTCCTGCGGGAAACAGAGTGAGGAAAAGAAAATGAGTCCCAATCCTCCCTGGAGGCAATGCTTACACATGTTTTGGAATCAGAGGGTCAGCGGCCAATTTCACCTGTGGGCAGGAAGTACACACCTGTTAGCTACATGCTTTTTTTGAAATAGGCTGTACTTGGCCAGATTACAAAAAACGCTGTTGTTATGCCATCAAAAAAAAGAAGCTGACTTACATGTGAATAATACTTATTAAAGGGGATTTTAAGAAGCTGGACACTTGAGAAAAGCAAGCAACTGTGAAAAGAATATCTCCTGCTTACCTTTGTACAAGCCAACAATTACCCCCCAAATTGGGTTAGGATTAGATAAGGCAATCAGTTGTAATCGAGTTGATATCTGGGAAGGGGAAGTTTGAGTCATTCAGAGATAAACCTCTTATTATGGTTTCTTTTCCTTGATCATCTTTATCCTTCCACCCCACGCCTACCTTTATGCATAGTGGTCACTGGTAGGGTGAGGAAGGAATGACTTTGGAAGTGCTCCTTAACCAGGCTTTTGTGTGCATTGTCCGAGGCTCACAGCTTTCTTATCAGCAGGCTTTCCTGCCCTGTCATTAGGCCTAGTGGCAAAAGAGGCTCATTCTCATGAACTGACCCATGCTGCGAGCAGGTCACCTCAGATGGAGGCTTGCTGCTTTATTCAGAGGCTTCTGAGATTCCCAGATGTTGTAGCAAGATGCAAATATGGAGAAAGTCTTTCATTGCTCCTCTGTTCAAAATGGGATTCTATCTGATGACCGAATGTATGGTTTCATAGGGGCACGGTTGAGTCTTACCTTCCACAATTGGAATTGCAAAAAGAGTCTCTTTGTGAGAGCAATAGTTAATTCTCTCTGAATGTTACTACAGTTTAGGGAGAATAAGTATTTTTCCCTCTCCTTTATATTTCCCCTTCACTTATGCTTAAAAACAGGTAATTGGAGCAGGGCTTCGAAGTGTAATCTTGCCCAAAGGCTAAGCTTGCCACCTAATGACACATGGTTGTTCTTCTTTATTGAGGCAGTCTTGCACTCATTATCTCTAAATTAGTTCCCCTTTCTCCTTTGGTTTATTATTCATCCACCTCCTCCTTTTTCATTTGGATTTTTCCAAGTGAACCATGACAAAGTGTGTCTTTGTGAGGTGTGTGTCTGTGCAACAGTGCATCTGTGTGAGTGAGTGTGCTCCCTACCCATGCCCCTCGTTTACATTAAGTGTTTATTTAAGCCAAGGCACTGGAAAATTGACAAAAATCTTTGGCATTGATTGCCTCATAATGATCCCACATCAATCCAAGGAGGAATCTCGCTGAAAAGTAGAAGGAGCTGAGATTTAGTTGCAGGCTTTCCCTTGTCAAGGCCAGATGCAAGCAGCTCAAACTCAGAGAAAAGAGGGGAAACTAGTTTTGGAATGGAAACTGTGAGAGTGTTTGTGTAAAAGTATAATTAAAACTTTAGCATCCTGTTCTATCAAAAGTTTCATGTACCACTCGTGATATTATATCCAGTTGGACTTAAAAAATGAGGTAAAAATAAAATACTGAAGTAGCTTTCTTTGTTCAGACCTGGGTTAGAATCCCTACTTTAACCCTGGTAACCTACTATTGCTTAGCCCTTCTGAGCCTTGGTTTCTTCATCTTAAATAGAAATAATATCAACCTTACAGGTATGTGGTGAGGATGAAAAGACATATTAAAAGTGCCTAACGCAGTGCCCATTACAATTTAGATAAATTATATTTTAAAATGGCCACAGTTCTTAATTCCCTTATAATAAACTAAATCAAAGCTTGGAAGGTTTTGACTGAATAGCTCGAAAATGTGAGTTCAGACCTCTTCTCTCTCTAGGACCATTTCTTTCTTTAGCTTGAAAGGGGACCTGGCATTTTTGCTATATACCTAGCCCTCTGCTGGGCGGAGTTTATACTTGTACACACTCTGCAAAGGCATATTATTATTCCCCCTGAAGATGAGGAAATGAAGGCTCAGAGAGGTTAAGTGAGTTGCTCAAGGTTTCAAAGGAAGTGGTGAAGCAGGTATACAAATAAAGGTTTGTCAAGGCTCAAAAGTGTATAATACAATTGAGAATTAAGGTATATCTTATTCACCTAAGTCTGCTTTGAAATAGTTATTTCCGCAGACATTGTGTAACAAAATCTTCTGATTCAGAAGGTTAGTAGACTTATTAGTACAAGAGAAGAGTTAGCAACTTTGCTTGACTGCTTAATTCCTAGGGTGAATATGTGATATGTATATCAAATATACCAAACTTAATCTTGATATTATTGGATAGATTCAAGTACTTTCTCTTTACCAAGATGATTTTCTCTAGACACCTCTATCACAGTGTAATCTTTTTTAATACTTGTGCAAATTCAGCAATGGCTGATGGTTATTTCTGTGATGCAGATGAGATCTACCTCTCATATACCACATTTTATTCTTTCTTTATGCTATCTTTGCATTCCAAAGGTAATCATTTATTCTTGCCTTCACCATATTCCAGCTCAAATCTCCTTCCTCTTCATTCACCCATGGGGGCCTTGGTGTTCTTCTGCCTCCGTAGGACTGATAGCCCTGTGTTGCTGGTTATGCCCTATTACTTTTTGACATTATTCTCTTCCTTATCCTTCAAAAGCTCTTCTTCCTCCTCTACCTTTTATCCTTTTTTCCATGAAACCAGAGTTAGCTGGGAGAGAATGCAATAGACTATCTGGGTATAGGGGTGGACATAAAGGTTCTACTTCTAGCTGGGTGGCCTTGGTAAGTAATTTAACATCTCCATGCCTCATTTTCCTCACCAATAAAAATAAATAATCCACTTGTAACTTTCAATGATTATTTCTTTACCATAGCTCGAAAGGCCATAGATGCAGTTTTTGTGCCATGAACCTCATTGGAGGTACAGTCTCTTATTCAAGGAGAGAGTTGGTAGCAATAATAATATGTATATATGGCATTTCCTATTCACAAGATTAGTGTGCAGACATCATTATCACTTGTTCCTTTGAACACAGTGACTTGAGCCAGGTCACCTAGCTAGTCAGTAGCAGGGCCAGGGCCTGAATATGATCCTCTCCATTTCTCCATTCTGAATCTTGCATTCTTTGCTCTACACCTCAGTAGAGTAAGGCAAACTGGCTGAGGCGTGAAGAGAGAAAGATCAAAAAGTTTTTTGTGTGTGTCTCTATGTGAACTGTTCTAGGGGAATGAATTGGTAGTTTGGGACTGAGAGTAGAAAATTTAACAATAGAAATGATGGTATTAATTTTTCAAAAAGAGAAAATAACTTCCTAATTAATTATTGTTTCAGGCCTTACTGTTTTCCTTAAACATCTGTAGGGCAACATCAGAGAAAGACAGTGTTCTGGGAGTGAAACAGAAAACTTAATTTCAACTTGAAATTTCTAAATTTTTCTGTTAAAGAACCTAATACTAAAAAACGCAGTGTAAGCAACCACAGCAGCTTAGGAATTTTCTATGTTTTCTGGATGGTATTTCCCCTAAAATGAAAACATTCCTTATTTAAAAATCCATTCTAGGGTTTGTTCAAAGATTAACTTATATAGTCCCTTGAGATACAGGGCTAGGGACTTACTATTTTTTTTCATGTCAAGATTAATAACTTCTTTTCAGATTGATCCTGTCCTGCCCATGTGAGATAAATAAAGTTTAAATCTGTCTATTTTGTGCTCAGTAGGTTCTTTTGGCCATCAAAGAGTTCGTTCTCCATTAAAAGAAGAGTTACATATTCCAGATTCTTTGTGAAAGAATCAAGTATGTCTCTCTTCGTTTAAGAGTGATTTGTTAGTTGCGAGTATGAAAGGAGAACAGGGAAGTGTGGGGTGGTTTCACCACATATTACAGAAGTCTAGTGTAATGCATTTGGCTGAGCCCTTTCTCATTTAAGGCTTAGACCAATATTTATTTTTGAAAGGAAATTCAACCCATATGTATCTGCCTCAGTGGACTTGTTGGCTCTTATTGCTAGGAATCAGGAAATTACTTTTGCTAACATTACAAAAGGCCTAAAGATCAAGTGAATTTTAATCTTGGCAAATGTAGCTTCCACTCTGAAAGGTGGAACATAGGTTCCAGGCAATAACAAAAAAAGATAAACATTATTGGTAAGTGTCTTCCAAGATAAGAAGGGCAGAGAAAACTGTGCACATTCTAAGAATTACTGATTGTTTCATTTTGTCCCAAAGCCAATGTAATTTGTTCTTTAATGCAGATTCTCACATGTGTAGTTGATAGTACAAATTGTTCAAGCAAGTCCAGCTATACATGCTAAAATCTTCATGTAAAAAGAAAAATAATAATATAACATCTTTGATTTTCACTATTTGTGCCTTTCAAAGTAAAAATTATGAATGCATGCTGTTTATCTTGAGCAGGCTCACTGTTTTGGTGTATATTTTTTCATACAAAATGGGAAACTTGGCCAGGCAAAGTGACTCATGCCTGTAATTCCAGCATTTTGGAAGGCCAAGGCAGGCAGATCACTTGACTGGAGTTCGAGACCAGCCCAGCCAACATGGTGAAACCCCGTCTCTACTAAAAATACAAAAAAGATTAGCCAGGTGTGGTGACAGGAGCCTGTAATCCCAGCTACTTGGGAGGCTGAGGCAGGCGAATTGCTTGAACCTGGGAGACAGAGGTTGCAGTGAGTGGAGATGGCACCACTGTACTCCAGCCTGGGTGACAGAGCAAGACTCTGTCTCCAAAAAAAAAAAAAAAGAAAGAAAAGAAAAGAAAATTTTGGAGAACAAAAGACTGTATTTTATACCATCTTGAAAACAAACAAAAGACTACCTTACACTATCTTCTAAATTGAAGAAAATATGTCTTCACAGAGCATTTGCACTACTTTTCTAATTTACTATAAATATTTGATGCTTGGAATGCTTCTGATTTTCTGTCTTTAGCTAATTCAGCCAAAGATTTATCTGTGGAAACTGCTGTCTTTAGATTGACTGTCCTTGGCCTAAATATAGGTTCCCAGGAGTGGTGGGAATATAGAAAACCAAGCTATTCAGACCCAGAGCTGGGTTGATAACTTGGTGCAGAGAGATATGCACGAAATGTAGTGACTTTCTGGAGGTGACTTATGATACTTAGTTAAAGCAGGAGTCCTCGACAAGGTGAAGTTAGGATGCAAGTTGTTTAGTATTATGAGAACTTGAGCATAGAGTAAGTAGGTCTTTGTTCTGGTTGGAGCTTAGGTATGGTCCGAAAACCCAGTTTCCCTTGTAAGAAGTCTGCAGGATAGTTTCCTCCTTCCAGGTCCTAGAAGCATCCAAGCAAAAGTCACATTGTAGTAAGTCTTTCTTTGGCCACAGATACTCCTCTAAGTAGTGGTTCTCAAAGTGTGATTTCCCAGTCAGCACCATCAACATTACCTAAAGGGTTGTTAAAAATGCACATTTTCAGATTTCACCCAAGAAATAATCATAAACTCTGGGAGTGGGGATCAACAATCCATGTTTTAACAAGTCATCCAAGTAATTCCAGTGCATGTTGGAATTTGACAATCATTGGTCTAAAGCAGTTGACATTTTCAGACCTTTGGTGTAAAACTCTGCAATACTATACTACAGTTCTTGAATTTATGCACATTTTTTTTTTTTTTTTTTTTTTTGAGACGGAGGCTCGCTCTGTCGCCCAGGCTGGAGTGCAGTGGCCGGATCTCAGCTCACTGCAAGCTCCGCCTCCCGAGTTTACGCCATTCTCCTGCCTCAGCCTCCCGCGCAGCTGGGACTACAGGCGCCCGCCACCTCGCCCGGCTAGTTTTTTTTTGTATTTTTTGATAGAGACGGGGTTTCACCGTGTTAGCCAGGATGGTCTCGATCTCCTGACCTCGTGATCCGCCCGTCTCGGCCTCCCAAAGTGCTGGGATTACAGGCTTGAGCCACCGCGCCCGGCCCAAATTTATGCACATTTATATGAATTTAGGCATATGTTCTATGTGGGCAATTAGCTATTAGCTGCATGTTTTAAAGGGATAATGGTTTATTTTGTCCCGAGAGTTTCAATCTCTAACTCCCTGGTCAGTGTGGTCAGCACAACTTTCAAACAGTGGTTATCATTTGTGATTAGGCTGCTTAGATCTTGCCTAATAACACTCTCCAGAAGAGTCAAACTAGATTCAGGTGGCCCAGTATGGAAAGGGTGCCTGACAATCTCTAGGAAGTTCTGAAGCAATAGGTCATGTATTTGTGCTACTGCTCTAGTGGTACCTTTTTGGACCCCAATGGAAATTCTGATTCTCCTTGGGCCTGATAAGAAAGGACCCAGATTTTTAGAAGCCCAAAGCTCTTGGGATAAAGCTCTGATCCTTCTCCACTACAAGATTATATAGTAATCTTCCTGAAATTTTTCAAACTTTAAATTTCCCTTTTAGCAAAATTTCACTGAAATTTTACTTGTTTCTGCTTAATAGAAAGTGGCTTGAAGCCTTCATGTACATGTTCTGTGAATCCATATGTTTATACAAAAACCACTCATCTAAAAAGACACAAAACTATTCTTGCTCCTACTCTGGCATCAGAAAGTGAGTCCTGACTTTGACCCTGATGGACACATATTCTTCAGAGGTCACTCCAGGCAAAGGAATTTTTTATGGCTAATTGGGCCTTAGTTAAAATCCCTATATGGTCATGTGACTGGGGAGCTGAGGCTATGCCACCTGTGAGCCCCAGGGATCCCTTTGTTACTTCTATCTTAGGCTTATCTTCTGTTCTCTGAGCCGCACCTTGGCCTCCATTTCAGCTTGTAAGAGGTGAGGCATCTTTTTTGAAAAATGTAATGTGAGCATCAGTCACCAAGTGATACTAGTATGAGGTAACCATATGATAGAGATAGACTTCCTGCTGGGAAAGAAGCCAAATCTTACCAGTGGCCAGCTTCAGTAGAATCTACTCAGTAAGTATATTTCATTGGAGATGAATATTCTCAGAGAGAGCCAGGTCCACAAAGTCATCCAAATAATTTATGAGCCATTTTCTACCATAACATATGCTCAAATAATTTAATGTCAGGCATTTATGCATTACTTGAGTTACTTAATTTAATCCTTGCATCAACCTAACAAGGTAGGGATTCTTATTATCCCTTAGTTTGCAGGATGAGTAAACTAAACTTACAGAGGTTAGGTGACTCACTGTCAAAGAATGAGTGAAATGAGAACTGCATTCTAACCTTGGACCATGTATTAGTCTTTTTTCATGCTGCTGATAAAGACATACCTGAGACTGGGTAAATTACAAAGAAAAAGAGGTTTAATGAACTCATAGTTCTATGTGGCTGGGGAGGCTTCACAATCATGGTGGAAGGCAAAAGGCACATCTTACATGGTGGCAGACGAGAGGGAATGAGAGACAAGTGAAAGGAAAAACCCCTTATAAAACCATCAGATCTCATGAGATTTATTCACTACCATGAGAACAATAGGAAGGAAACTGGCTCCATGATTCAATTATCTCCCACTGGGTTGTTCCCACAACACATGGGAATTATGGGAGCTACAATTCAAGATGAGATTTGGGTGGGGACACAGCCAAACCATATCAGACCATTCTTATAAAAACTCTGTGCTATTAACCACAGTATTAGCAGTTCCCAGTGTATCAGGCCCCATACTCCCAACCACTTTAAAATAAATATTTAAGACTCTCTTCACTATCTGGAAATAAAATTGTATCAAAAATGTCATTTATCTACACACAAAACTTTAAAAGTTATACAATGGAATACCGTTTGGCAATAAAAAGGAGCAAACTACTGACACTCAAAGCAATATGGATACATCCCAAAAACACTGCATTAAGTAAATTCAAACACAAGAGTGCATTCTTTGTGATTCCGTTTATATGATATTTAAGAGCAGGCAAAATCAATTGATGGGATTACAAATCAGAACACTGGTTGCCTTTAAGAGGGGAGAAGGGAGAGGATTGACAATAAAGAGGCATGAGATGAGTAGAATTACAGAAATATTCCATATCTTGATGGAGTTTTGAACGTATGATGTACGTATGTGTCAAAGTTCATCAAGATGTACACTCAACATTTGTATTTTACTGTTTGTAATTATAACTCATAAAATAAAAGTCAATATAAAACTAATTTATATGAGAAATAAAAGGATTTTAACATTGTATATATATTAATGTTTAGGCTGATGTATACTTGAAGACAAAATGAAATAGTCAGATACTTACATTGATTATTAATAAACTTGGATTTTCAATTTGTAATTTAATATTGTCAAAATGTTCTTCTTTTTATATCACATTTTAAAGAAATTATTCACACATGTATACATAGGGACTCATTTAGAATAGATCAGCTGTAAATGCAGACAGGTACAATGTATCGTATTTGGTTCACTAGTTTCATGACTACTATTGTTGATGAATTGACGGACTACTCTTGGAAAAGTTCACTAACATTTTTCCAATTTTTTTTTCTCAATTTATACAGTAGTTTTAATTCTGCAAAATTTAGTGAATATGAAAAACATATTTTATATTTATAAATAAAACAGTTGAATTTAAATGTCAGATAATTATACATTGAGTTTTTATCTGTAAGAATTTCCAGATATTAAAAAACCATGTGAATTGCAGGACATATCTTCATTATGGAAGAATCTCCTCTCATGGCAGTATGCCTTGTATCCCTCGCCCATGTTCATCGAGTGCATGTAACACTCTCCCCAATTATTGTGACAACTCTAAACTGCACACATATCACAGACTCCTCAGGGGGAGCTGTACTAGCTGAGTTATACTCCAGATAGTACTAGAAATTTAAAACTCCTTCTCAAGTGCTACCCCTTGTGCTAGGCCTTCTTTAACCTTTTCCGGGCTCATTAACACATCCTTTTCTGTCCTCTTAGAATCCCAATGATATTTTTATCTTAGAAATTATCATGTTATGTTTCATTTTTAGGAATTTTTTATTCTACTTGCCTACGTCTCTCCCTAAATTACAAGGTCCTTGAGGCTGGAAATGTTTTTATCTTTAACACCCAACACAGTTCAGGCATGCATTTGTTGAAAGCAAAATGAATTAATATAACATTAAATGCAAACATCAAATCTACTGAGTCCATATGATCCACAAAAAGAGCTGAATTTATTTTTGTTTTATTTTATTATTTGTTACAAACATACTATTATATAGTATAGTTGGGCTTTTTTAGGATTAGAACAAACTGAGATTGAGAAACAAATAATTCTTTTAATAAGAACTCTTTTGAAACATGGTACTGGCATTAAAAAGGTAGATAAACAGGAATATTTTACATAAAGACCTTCCTCTTCTCATTTCCTTTTACTGAAAATTAGGATGTGATAAGTGCTATATCAAATTTTAACCCCAAGGCATCTCAGTATTATGCAACAAACAAAAAATAGAAATAGGCAAGATTGCTTAAGGAGATCTATATTTATTTGAGAAAACAAAATGTGATTCTTAAGATCCTGCATGGTGTCACCAAAGGGAAAGTCTCACACAGGCCATCGTGCCCAGAAGGGCAGCTTCGTTACCTCTGCACCTAAAGCCTTATCTGGGTTCTTACTTCTTGTTATCTATAAACAATCTGAACTTGGTCGGCATTCATAGTTGCTAGGGATATAGATATGTGGCCATCCTAATAATTAAGTGGGCTCTAAAATTGTGATCAGATGAACTTTCCTGATTTCCAATCCGTCTCGCTGTTGAGAAGATTGAATGACTTTTCAGACCTCTCAGCTCTTCGGAAACAAAGAGGTACAGTGTACGTATTCATCAAATCTCAGGCAAGCCACCATGGCTTTGCTCTGCAAATATGAGCCTTAGGATCTATGTTTATTTTTCCCATAAACCAGTAAGGCCTAATAGAATTAAGATTCCCAGAAAGACCCACATTTTGAGTTACGTTTTACTATAAATATAAACAAAAATAAAACACTAGAGAACGGTCACAGTTCTATGTATATAAAGTCCCTTTTGAAGATTTTTTCCTTTGATATGAAAGCACATAATTCAGATCTGATTTGGGAAAGCCAAAAGCAAAGGCCAGATCTTTCACAATCTGCTCTGTAACTCTTTGGTGTGGTAGGAAATTATTCCTGAATATAATTTTGCTGAAGTCTTGTCTGGGGGCATTCTGGGGACAAGTTTAGTGGACCCTTTGGGATTACCAGGTACTTGGACTCAAGGCCAGGATATTCTAATTTTGTCATTGTATTTGGGACATTTTACTGACAAAGAATATTTAGAAGTCTCTTGGGATAGTAGTTTTAGGGCCAATTGAGAACACTTCAATATGTACTTTAATACATAATGAAAAAGCCTCTTTTTCCAAAATGCCTTTGTTCATGTATCTCATTTCTCTGGACATTTTCTCTCCACTTAGAAACATTTGTAAAGATTCTTAGAAGGTATATTGGATAGAGTCTGGAAAGCATATTGATTATTTCTGAAAGAAAATATATAGCAACTGTTAAACAAGGGGAAGCATTCTTATGATATCTTTGTTCCATAAATCATTATTAGTAGTAACATTTTTAGGAGAAATAAAATGAGCCTATAGAATTAGATAAGTCCAAGGGTTGTGCATATACAATTTCTTGTGCAGTTTCCTCACACACATGCACTAATCAATACTCTGTTAAATAGCTGAGGGAGACCCTTTGCACATCTCAGGGGTTCTCTCTGTGTTCCTCGTTCTCCTCTCTGGCATTCAGCCCTGAGAACTCCAGTCACGATGTTCTTTCCCAATTCTCAGCTTTTTCTCAACTCAAAGGGTCGGCCTGCGTTTCCCATCCTTGCTCCAGGGCCTGGAAGCTCCCACAATAGAAAGCTGGGGTAGTCATAGGTCTTCCTTTCCATCTTTCAGTCATCACTGTCTTTTGTTACCTACTGTCCAATGTCTGCAAAACTGTCATATAAATTTTTAAAAATTAATTAATTAATTGTTTGAGAGGGAGTCTCACTCCGTTGCCCAGGCTGGAGTGCAATGATGCGATCTTGGGTCACTGCAACCTCCACCTCCCGGGTTCAAGTGATTCTCCTGCCTCAGCCTTTCAAGTAGCTGGGATTACAGGCACCTGCCATCATGCCTAGCTAATTTTTGTATTTTTAGTAGAGATAGAGCTTTACCATGTTGACCAGGGTGGCCTCGAATACCTGACCTCAAGTGATCCACCTGCCTCAGCCTCCTAAAGTGTTGGGATTACAGGTATGAGCCACTGTGCCCAGCCTCATTTTGTTTTTTTTTGTATTGTTTCAGGTGGCAGTATATCTGGTTTCTGTTACTTCATCTTGGCCTTGGAATGTCCTCCATTTGTGGATTTAAAAATTATAAGGAATACTTAGTGAATTTGTAATGCATACATAGTGTGCTATTACCTGTTGGAGTCTTAATATCTCAATTGAGTGTATTAGTTTTATAGTTCTCCAATAGTAAATTACTATAAATTTAAGCAGCTTAAACAATACACATTTACTATCTTATAGTATTGTAGGTGAGAAGTCCAGCACAGGTCTCACAGGCCTGAAATCAAGGTCTTGGCAAAGCTGTATTACTTTCTCTAGGTTCTAGAAGAGGACGCCTTCCTTATTTGTGCTGGCAGAATTCAATTCCTTGTACTTGTAGAACTAAAGTCCTTTTTTTTTTTTTCTCTCTCTGTAGACTGACGGCTTTTCCCAGATTCTTTACCATATTCCTTGTCCAATGTTTTCTTTCCATCTACTTTGAAAGCCAGCAATAGTAGATTGAATTCCTCTCATATTGCAGTACTCAGAAACCACCCCTTTACCTTCTTCCTCTATCTATTTTTAAGGGCTCGTGTAATTAGTACAGATAATCTGATGAATTTCCCTATCCCAAGGTCCTTAACCTTAGTCACACCTGTGAAGTCCCTTTTTGCAGATAAGGTAACATCCACAGATGCTGGGGATTAGAACCTGAACATCTTTGGTTGTGATGTTGGTAGTGCAGGAATTATTCTGTCTACCCTACTGTGCCACTTCAATGATATCTTAGCTAATATCCATCCCATTTTACTCTGCCTGAATTACTGTTTTTTTTTTCTATTTGCCTTCAGCCTTTTCTCCTTTTCATACACCTTTCACATTGCTGCCTAAGCTATCTAGCCACAGCTTGCCATGAATCCTATGTTCTGACTCCACTGAACTATCTGCAGTTTTATAATCACACAACACTATTTTATGTTTCAGTTACTTTGCTCTCTTTCTACTCTATATAAATTTTTCCTAAACGTTTCTGGTGATAAGAATCACATGTGATGCATATTGAACATAACTGGCCTCTGCTAAGAATCAGAGAAGAATCTGAAAAGTTGCATGAACATAAAAATAAATCTAATTATCAGGCAAGTTTTGCAGACACTAAGAAAGCCCCTTCCTCTTCTACCCTTCTTCCTTTCCAGTTGTCAAACTCATCTTCCAGGACTTATTTTAGGTGTCACCTTTTGAATGCAGTCTTTTTGGATCTCATTGTCCCTGCCAATCAAGGACAATTTCAGTTCTGAATTTTGGGCCTCCACTGTATTGCATAATTTGTTTTTATCGTGGTACTTATCAAATGCAATTGCACCCATTAATTTACAACTATGGATTTCTCTACTTAAGTATAAGTCTGAACTTTTTTTTCTAGAAATGTCTTTCAGGAACTTGCATTAGAATCATCTGGATTCACTAAGGGAAAAAAAAGAGCCGAGAAAAAATATTTAGCCCCCACTTCACATCTAGCTAATCAGATGTGCTCAGGGATAGAACCTAGAAATTTATAATTCAATGAATTGTATCTAATTTCTCTCCATATCTGTAGCACCTAGATAATATAGAGAAAGAGATTTTCATTGCATGAGTCTTCTGTACAATGATGGGAGTGTGCTAATTGACGAAGATTAAAACACCATGAAAACATTACCACAGGAATCTCCCAAAGGTCCCTGGAAAGAAAAAGAATCTCCAATTTGTAAATGTAGAAATTTACTTTCTAGGATAGATTCTAAGGATCTTGCTAGAGAAACATTAACAAATAAGCACATTGAATAACCCACCTGACTCCGTTCTGAGAAAAGAAACTTCATTATTATGTAGGAAAGGAAGCATGGCCCTGTGTATCTTCTATGGATCCACAGGAGCTAGATCATAACATGTTTTAGACTACTTTATCTAAATTAAGTTATAGAACATATATGCCACATTTACAATGTCTGGATGGGCTATGGTTTCTCATGGCTACAGACTAGGATGCCTGCAGAGTAATAAACTCACTTAAGATATCAACACCTAACAAGAGTCACAACCAAAAAATGAAGCTGAATATTGATAAAAATAGAGTACCTACGCCTTAAAGAAAACAAAATTTAAAGATGGAACATTTGAAAACTCAATGTGCCACTTCATGATGATGCCAATTCACCAAGTTTCTTAAGAGGAAGGGTGTTCTCATTTAAAATAACCTACTAAGGTTGTAAATATCATTTGGGGAATAATCACACGATATTTTAAGAACATAAGCTATCCAAAACAGAATCCTGTTGTTCATTAGGAAATGTTAACTGTATAATAGGCACTATGTAATAACATTGTCATTGCACTCAGGAAACTCATAGGCCAGTGGAGAAAATAAATTTGTGTAAATCCAGCTAAAATATAAGCCAGATTATAATAATTCCATAAATAGATATGTGGTTAGTATTTGAGGCATACATTTAAAAATGGAATACATCCAATATAGGAAGTTGATAAAACTAGCAAGATAAACAAAGAAAGCAGAAGCCAGGTACAGTAGCTCATGCTTGTAATCCCAGCACTTTGGGAGTCTGAGGCAGGATAATTGCTTAAGGCCAGGAGTTCAAGATCACCTGGGCAACATAACGAGACCCCATCTCTACAAAAAATTTAAAAAATAAAACTAGCTAGGTGTGGTGGCACATATTTGTAGTTCTAGTTACTTGGGAGACTGAGGTAGGTGGATCTACTGAGTCCACGAGTTCAAGGCTGCAGTGAGCCATGATCTTGCCATTGTCCTCCAGTCTGGGCAACAGAGCAAGACTCTGTCAAAAACAAACAAACAAAGAAGAAGAGAGAAATTACCAATACCAGAAATGAAAAAGAGGAAATAATCAAAGATCTGTCATATACAAAAAGATGATAAAGGAGTATTATAAACAACTTAATGATCATAAATTCACTATGTAGATACAATGGACAAATTCCTTGAATGATACAGAGTATAACAGCTTATTCGAGAAGAGACAGATAACCCATTTTATATATGTGAACCTGTCATATATATATATATATGTACAGTCATATATTTGAGATTAAATTTCTCTGTGGATTCCCTATTGAATTCCATGACTTAAAGCTATACTAATACCTATTCTTTCTGTACTCTTCCATAAAATAGAAGAACAGAGAGCTCTTCCCAACTCATAACAAACCAAATGTATTACAAAAAAAATTCCCATTAATATAGTCATGATAATCTTTAACAAAATATTATCAAATTAAATTAATCAATTCATGAATAATAAGTTACAGCCAAATAGGGGTTGCCATAGGAATAAAAGGTTGGTTCAACATTTTAAAATCAATTAATAATTCACCGTATCAACCGACTAGAGAACAAGAACCATATAGTCATCATCCCATAGTTAAAGGAAAAACATTTGACAAAAATCAAGTTATATCTTTTTTTTTTTTTAAAAAAAAACAACTTCAGCAATTGGACCCTCCTGAACTCAGTGAAGTGTGCCTCCAACAAACCTGTAAGTAACATTATACTTGATAATGACTGAGAATTTTTTCCCCCTGAGAAGAAGGCAAAGATGTGTGTTATCATCACTTACATTCAATATTGGAGAGCAAGGTAAAGTAATAAGGCCTAAATAAATAAATTAAAGGCACAAACATTTTAAAAGTAAGAAATAAAATTATCACTATTGAAGATGATATAATTTCCTACATAGAAAGTCTCAAAGTATTTACAAATACATTGCTACAACTGAGTAAAATTAGCAAGGTAGAATGCTACAAATTCAACATAAAAATCAATTTTAATTCATATAATGAAATGAAAACATGCAAATAAAATTTAAAATATTATTTTAAAAGTTTTAGAAAGCTTCGACTAGGGATAAATATAAGTATATGCAAAATGTGTATACTGGAAACTATAAAATTAAGATATACATTAGATAATTTAGACTGACTTACAAATTCTAAAAGTCAAAATTTTGAAGATAGATGTTCATTATTCCTGAATTGATATTTGAATTCAGTAAAAAATGCAATCAAATTCCAGCAGGCTTTTACACATATACATAAAAATCAACAAGCATATTCCAAAATGTATAAGAAAAACAATCCAAATGGCAAAATAATTTTGTAAAAGAAGGTGGAATTAGGATAAATCTCACAACTTGACTTGGAGATCTACTATAAAGCTATGATAATCAATAAAGTATGGTATGGTGTACAGATATACATATAAATCAATGGAATAGATAGTTCATGAATAGATCATACACAAGCATCAATTGACTTTCAGCAAGAAGCAAAAGTAACTCAAGGGGAAAGGATTATATTTTCCAAAAAAGTAGTGTGGGAACAATCAGGCATCCATATGAGAAATAATGACTTTTCCCTTGCACCATACAGAAAAAATAACTTGATAAGGGTCATAGATCTAAATGTACAAGCTAACATTCTGAACATTTTGAAGAAAACAAAAATCTTTGTGAACCTGAATTAGGCAAATATTTCATACATGGGTCATAAAAAGCTAAAGTCATAGAAAACTGAATTATGAAATGTCATTAAAATTAAAATCCTCTGTTCTCCAAAAGAAACTATTAAGAAAATTTAAAGGCAACTCAGGAAATGGTAGGAAAGCTTGAAAAATTTTTATTTGATAAGGATTTGTGTCTAGAACAAAGGACTCTTTCAAGTCAATAGAATGATCCGTTTAAGAATGGGCAAAAATTTTAATGATAATTCATCAAAGATATATAAATGACAAGCACATGAAAAGATGCTCAACATTATAAATTAGAGAAATGTAGATTAAAATCATATGAGATATCACCAAACACCTGTTAGGATACCTAAAATTTAAGACTGATAATACCAATTGCTGGTGAAGACATGAAGCAAATGCAACTCTCATATATTGCTAGCAGAAATGTAGAATGGCTCTGACCTTTTATTAAAGAGTTCAAAAATTTCTTTTAAATGTATTTTACATATATTTTCCAAATTGCTTATTCTCTCTTTCTTTCTCAAGAATACCAAAGAATTGAAGATTTGGTCTCTTTACATAATCTCATATTTCCTGAGTTTTTGTTCATTTTTTAAAATTCTTTTTTCTTCATATTTTATCCAAGTTGATTCAAAGGACGGGAAAACATTCGCTTACCACAGTGAGGCAAAAATCCACTCCTAAGTTGTTACCCTAGAGAAATAAAAACAGATGTCTGCACAAAGATCTGTATGGTGTATTTATAGAAGCTTTATTCTTTATAGCCCTAAATTAGAAATAACCTAAATATCCATTATCTGATGAGCAAAAAGACAAATCAAAAGTATCAATGTAATGAATATTCCTCAGCTTTAAAAAAGGAATGAACCACTCTTATAAGCAGTAATGTGAGAGAAGTGTAAAAGAACTGTGTTAGGTATAGAAACCAAACAGGACTCTGGGGACAAGATGGCTGATTAGACACAACCAGAAAGCACTGCCCCTATCAAGAGAAACCAATGTTTTAAGTAAACCAACATATTGGACTGATCTTCAAAGAGAAAATGCCAAGAATGGATAAAGATGAGATGCAGACACTGAGGCTGAAGAGGGAAGAGGACCCTCTGTTGGGTACCCAAATGCTGAAGCTGCTTCCTTACCCTAAATGGCTCCTTGGGAATGGGTGAGTTAAGGAACTGTGGGACTCCCCACCTTTGCCATGGACCTCTGGGATCCTGGCTACAGCAAGTCCCATATCCCCCATGGACATTTAAGTTGTCATGAGGTTCTTCCTAGAGAGGAGACAGAGAGGAGCTTTAGCAATTAAGGAAACCATGGGTCTTTGTACACAGTGCATCTTTGGCTGATCATGGCCACAGGCGGCTATCCCTCAGAGCTCCCCATCTCCCTGCGAGAAGCTCTAGCCCCTGCTGACCGACAGGGAAGGAGAAAGTGGGGCATTTCCCTGTGGGACTGGGGCACATCTGTTCAGCAGGCCTTCTTGCCTGCCAGCTCCTCCCCGGGCCCTGTCTGGCTGCCCTGGAGGAGCATGTGCACAGCACAGCCTCTGCTATCCAGTTTGGCTGCTTTGCTCCACCCGTTCCCAGCAAGCCGAGAACACTTTGGATTCCCTAGGGCACACAGAACTCGACTCCCAGGGTCCAGAGGTTAAAGTCACAAGCTGATCCTGGCACTTCATGGTTGCTTTGCACAGCTTGGGAGTGCCAAGCTGAGATTTGTGGCCAGCACTCAAGTGGGAGTGGAGTCTACACTCTCAGAAAACTGAGGGGGTGGAGATGCATAAGGTCATGGGCTAGAGCAAGAGTATGTTGTGCCTCCCTCTGCAGGATTGACCTGGAAAGGGTGCAGCCGATCTCCCTACCATGGTCTCTGCCCAGGGAGCCCCATGGCCTGGAACACCTAACAGAAGAAATGCAGGTGCAGTACCAGTGATCAGATAGGGCTTCCATGAGGCCCAGGAATGGACCTGGTAAAGGAGTCACCTCTTTCCCTCTAGCAATAACACAGCATGGCTGCAAATGCAAGGAAATATAGAGGAACACTGTGGCAAGGAGCCGTGTGTCTAAGAGCCTATCTACTGCCCATTACTCTTAAGCACCATCTACTGGATCAAACTATAATACAACACCAAAAATATTTTGGTAACATATTCCTTTTTGAAACCAAGGCCAATAATCCAGATGCAAAAGAATCAGCAAGAACTCTGGCAATTTAATGTCTATGACTATATCACCTGAAATGTGCCTGATCTCATCCGATTGAGTTTTACAGTTTTAAAATTTATATGGAATCAAACAAGAGGTGGAATAGCCAAAGCAATTTTTTTTTTAAAGGCGTCTCGCTCTGTCACCCAGGCTGGAGTGCCGTGGCGCGATCTCGGCTCACTGCAAGCTCTGCCTCCTGGGTTCACGCCATTCTCCTGCCTCAGCCTCCCGACTAGCTGGGACTACAGGCGCCCGCCACCACGCCCAGCTAATTTTTTTGTATTTTTAGTAGAGACAGGTTTCACCGTGTTAGCCAGGATGGTCTCGATCTTCTGACATCGTGATCCACCCACCTCGGCCTCCCATAGTGCTGGGATTACAGGCGTGAGCCACCGCGTCTGGCGGGAATAGCCAAAGCAATTCTAAGCAAAAAGAAAAAAGCCAGAGTTGTCAAACTATCCAGTTTCAGATAATACCATAAGGCTACAGAACCAAAACATTATGGTTCTTGTACAAAAACAGATACATAGACCAATGGAACATGTTAAAAAACTCAGAAATAAAGCCACACACCTATAATAATCTGATCTTTGACAAAGATGACAAAAACAAGCAATGGGGAAAGCACTCCCTAGTCAGTAAATGGTACAGGGATAATTGGCTAACCATATGCTGAAAAATGAAACTGTACCCTTTCCTTTCACCATATCCAAAAATTAATTCAAGATGAATTTAATATTTAAATGTGTCTAGTCATGGTGGCTCATGCCTGTACTCCCCGCACCCAAGTTTACGAGTTTGATACCAGCCTGAGCATTATAGGGAGACCTCATCTCTCTCTATAAAAAAAGTTAGCTGGGCATGGTGCAATGTGCCTGTTGTCCCAGCTACTCAGGAGGCTGTTGGAAGAAGATCACTCGAGCCCAGGAGTTCAAGGCTGCTGTGAGCTGATTGTACCACCTCACTTTCAGCCTGGGCAACAGAGTGAGACTCTCACTTTCTCTCTGTTTCTGTCCCGATATATATATATGATTATATAGATATATATGATTATATATACACACATATATAATCATATATACATACGAATATGATATATTTACATATATATGATTTAAATGTAAGACTTCAGATTATTAAAATCCTAGGAGAAAACCTAGGAAATACCCTTCTTGACATAACTTTGGCAAAGAATTTTTGACTAAGTTTCCAAAACCAATTGCAACAAAAACAAGAATTGACAAGTGGACCTAATAAAACTAAAGAGATTCTGCACAGCAAAAGAAACTATCAACAGAGTAAACAGATAACCCAAAGAATGGAAGAAAATATTTGTAAATGATGTATCTAACAAAGGTCTAATATCCAGCATCTATAACTTAAATCAACAGCAAAAAAAAAAAAAAAAAAAAAAAAAAAAAAAAAAAAAAAAAATCCGATTAAAAATGGGCAAAGGACATGAATGGACACTTCCTCAAAGAAGCCATACAAGTGGCTAACAAACATATGAAAGAATACTAATTATCACTTATCATCACAGAAGTGCAAACTAAAACCACAATGAAAAACCATCGCACACCGGTCAGAGTGGCTACTACTAAAACATCAAAAAACAACAGATGCTGGTGAGGCTATAGAGAAGAGGGAATACTTACACACTATTGGTGGGAAAATAAATAGTTCAGCCACTGTGGAAAACAATTTGAACATTTCTCAAAGAACTTGCAACAGAGCTACCATTTGACCTGGGAATCCTATTACTTGGTGTGTACCCAAGGGAAAATACATCATTCCATGAAAAAGACTTATACATTCACTTATACACCCACTTATACATTCATCACTGTGTAGCAAAGACATGGAATCAACCTAGGCGCCCATCCATAGTGGACTGGATAAAGAAAATATGGTACATATACACCATGGAATACTATGCAGCCATTAAAAAGAGCTAAATCATGTCCTTTGCAGTATAATGGATGCAGCTGGAGGCCATAGTCCTAAGCAAATTTATGCAGGAATAAAACATCAAATGTTCTCATTTGCAAGTAGGAGCTAAAAATTCAATACATATGGATATAAAGATGGGAACAATAGACACTGCCGATTAGATGGGAGAGGGAAGGAGAGGAGCATATGTAGAAGAACTACCTAGGTACTATGCTTACTACCTGGGTGACAGGATCTGTGCCCCAAACCTTAGCATCATGCAATATACTTAAGTAACAAACCTGCACATGCTGCCCCTCAATCTAAAAGTTGAAATTAGAAAAAAAAAAACCATAAAACAGACAACAGATACAAAGGCTACATACTCTGTCCATTTAGAAGACATTCTAAAAAAGGTCCCCAACCTATAGGGACCTTAATGAGATAATTTATTGGAAGAAGCTAGGGATGGAAGTAGGGGATTGACTGGAAAGGGCCATAACGGAATTTTTTAGGTGACCAAAATGTTTTATATTTGGATTTTGGTAGCGATTCCAGGACTATATACATTAGTCAAAACGTATTGAATTGTACTCTAATTAAGGGTGCATTTTACATTATCTTTATTTGTGAGACGTTAACAGTTCACTTAAATGCAGGGAAGAAAATGATCAGATATTTTGATGTATTTTTTATACCTTAATAAGTTTGACAAACAAAGTAAATATCAAGAAGGTGCTGGCCAGATATAGAGGCTCACGCCTATAATCCCAGCACTTCAGGAGGCCAAGGCAGGCAGATCACCTAAGGTCAAGAGTTCGAGACCAGGCTGACCAAAATGGAGAAACCCCAGCTCTACTAAAACTACAAAATTAGCCAGGCATGATGGTGCATGCCTGTAATCCCAGCTACTCAGAAGACTGAGGCAAGAGAATTGTCTGAACAGAGGCAGAGGTTGCAATGAGACAAGATTGTGCCATTGCACTCCAGCCTGGGCAACAAGTGTGAAACTCCGTCTCAAAAAAAAAAAGACGGAGAAGGAGAAGGAGAAAAGAAGAAGAAACCACTTTCTCTTCTCACTTGTTATAATATAATCATAAATATTCACTTCAATGTCCCAAGTAATTTTCTGATGCATAGTCAGGGGACTGCATGACTCATATAGTGTTGTACTCTCATATAATCATTTACCAGATTTATACGATTTGGGAGGGAGGCTGCCAACATAAGACCAACAACTGAAGGAGGTGCCAAACTGTGAGAAACACAAAAAATGCCAAACCTTGTATATTTCATGTCCAAAAGCCCCGTTCAGGGGGATGGTACCACAAAGGTAAGCACAGGAGACAGTCTTCATTTCAATTGGAAGAAGTACTGGATGTCAAGCAGTGTCTTGGTTCTTTCTCCAACAGCCTGATGTCCTGGAGGAAGGGAGATGCCATATCTGAGGGATTTTACTTCCTGGGCTTCAGAGAGAAATGTATTATAATTTTTTTTCTAAGGCACCTAGAGTTAGAGTTAGGAGAGCTAGCTCTGTCCCAGTGCAGACAGATGCAATTCCAGTCATATTGCCTAGTCCACACATCTGTAGAATGCAATAAATAAGTAACCAATTGTGTCGTGATTAGCCTGAATTTGTTAAGAGAATGTTTCTATATACTCTTTAAAATTTTCCACTTTGCAGATGTCCCCCAAAGTGGCACAGAATACATCTGATATATTTTCTGGCTCTCTGAAGAAACTAGTAAGTCTCAAGCAAGTCTTCATCATCTCTCTCTCAAGTATAATAATTTCAATTCAACGATTACTTATTGAGCCCTTATAATGTTCCAGATTATAGCAAGTAAAGGGCTAGGGTTCACAAAATAAAAGACTTGGGTCTATATCCTCAAGAAGCTCACAGTTATTAATATTTCTTAAAGGAAATAATCAGATAATTTGATGTTTTCTATGTTTATGATCATATATGGGACAAAATTTTGTTTTCCCTCTATTCCTTTGTTTTCTCTTGTACTTATGGATAAGAGAACAGAGACCACAAACATTTTTCCCATCCCATCTTTGATCCCCTTCCTTAACTTTCCTAGATTTTGTCTCTATTTTTCAACAAAATATTAACAACTTACAGGCTATATTCCATGTGTCAGTATTCCATCGAAGATAACCTTATTCCATGTCTTCACATTTCCACTGAGGAAAGGTAATTTATATCTAATTCCCATAGGTGGAAGTACTGGAATGAAATCTTTCGAAGTATCTATTCACTCATTAGAAACATGAGTAACTGTTCTTGTTAAATTGGTGAGATTTTGATATCTTTTGGGCAATGCATTTTAGGGGGCAGAGTTAGTTCACTGAAAGACAATATAGATTAGAGGCTCTATCTCTTCTCTCTGACTTTATTAGCTCTATTTGCACTGATGAGGTAGGCACTTCTACTTCAACCAATTACATGCTAAATCCTCTAGATCTGGACCCTCTGTTTTGGAAAAGCACTATTCTCCACAATCTCTTCCAGGATCTGGAAAAGCATGTTAGCTCATACTTGCCCTACGGCCTAATTCTCTTCAGTTCAAGAAGTGATGATGCATTCACTAAACTTAGCTCTTTTGGGGGGGCTTGTGTTTTGAGGATAATTGTCCCAAAATTATTAAAATAAACACTTTTCCTTTATTTGATTCCTTGTTACTTTTGTTTTTATTTGATTCATTCAGCAAACATTTATTGAACATCTATCATGTGCTAAGTGCTGAAAATACAATGGTGAATGAGAGAGCTTTTATGAAACATTAAAAAATTTTAAAACCCAAGAATATAAAAATACAATAGGGTCATGTGATAGAGATTGGCTGTAGAGCTCTTTAAATTGCATACATAGGGAAGCCCTTTCTCAGAGGTGATGTTTAAGCTGCATCTTAAATGATGTGGTTTAATGTGAGGGAGCAACTAAATATGAAGGAAACACAAAAGGGAAGATCTGGAGAGTGACACTGGTGGAGAAAACAGCCTCTATAGAAGCCCAGGAGCTTAATATAGCAGAAGGGAGACAAGTTTGAGTGGGTAGCCGAGGGAAGAGGTAAGAGATAAAGGCATCCTCTAAAGTAATTTGTAGTAGCACTGTTGACTCCCCTTTTTGTTTCCCTCCTGTACTTATTTTCTATTAATGCTCTCCACAACTGATTTCTTTCTTCTGAGCCTCAATTTTTTCACATTGTATTATAGAACTCCCTGATATAACTAATTTTTATAGAATGTAACCTTTGAACGTCAAGTCAGAATGAGTCATATTTTCTTCCCTGAAAGGTTTTAACTAGAGTGTAATAATTTGTATTTTTTGAATTCTGTATTTATTTTAATCTGTATCACTAAATCAAAAATTATTATTCCTGATATTTGAACCCAAAATATTCTTTATTTTCACAAAGGAGTTTTAAAACAGTCACACATCTTAAAAGATGGATGGGTTATTTTATGAAACTCATGCTCTTTCTTGTACTTCCTATTAAACAAAATATTATGAGCTTTCTTTCTTACTTTTTGTCTGTCTTTAGGTTTCTCTGGGTTTTATTTTTGTTCTTTCAATAGCCATCCTTCTCGGCAATCACTCCATTATACAATTGCAGCAAGTGACCCTTAGCACACTTAAAACGTTTACAGAATAAATGGTTCTTTATGCAATTCTTTCCCAAGAGAAAACTAATCCTTGTGTATGGAAGTGGGATTCCTCAGTTAAATATATGTTTGACATTGCCAGGTACCTAAATAGACAGTTGTTTCACCACTGAAAATGGTCTGAGTGAAATGCCTAAGCATTCACAGTAGTCTGAAGAGAAAGTAAGAGGCATCTGTCAGGATCCTCCAAACAGTTCAACTTCCTAATCAGACCATCTGAATTCCTGAGTGAAAGATAAGAAAAAAACCTTGCATACCCATAAGCCAGTCATTCATCAGTAATAAAGCAGATGTTTAAACAAGATACACTTAGCCGTGTCTGTCAGTCTGTCATTTAGTGAAGGGGTGGAGGTGCAGTGGGAAGGAAGAACAGATGAGGGAGAGGAAGTAAAGAGTCCTGTTAGACATGAGTGCATGAGCAATTGATGTGCAGAAATAGAGGCTAAGACTTAACAATGTGGCAGCCTGAGACACTGTTGCAGTCTGAAACAGTAGCTGTTAACTTATTGATTTTGAAAGATGTCTAGAGAAAAAGACTAGGTCAGTGCTAGTTAAGCAGATAGAACACATTTTATACTATCTTTTATATTCATTGCTTTGGTGGGCACTAAGCACATTTGGTCTGGTTATGTAAGTTTTTGTGGGTCATATCCACAGAAGAATTTTTATAAGAAGCTATTTTTTTGTTTATTTGTTGTTTTGTAGTGGAAATTGTGTGTTTGGTGTTTGGTGCTGGGCAAACAACTCAGTATTTCTAAAGTCTCATTTCCGCATCTATAAAATGGTGACAATAATATATACCTTGTAAGAACTAGAAATTACATGTGTAAAATGCATAAGAAATATAGCATTCATTAGTGTTGCTGGCGCATCTTCTTGGTAGTTGGGATTGTTACTAATAACATATTTTGGGGTTAGTGTAGGAGCATGAGACTCCAAGGAGAATGCTTCGTGGAAATGTGATAGGAACATCTGGGATCCTGGGAATTGTACTAAACCTTATGTCTTTGGGATAAGAGACTGTTATAAAACATCACTGACCACTGAACTGTTTACTAATGTTACATTTGCATTTGGTAATGTCTAAGCAATGTGGTAGGCTGCCTTTCAGTCCATTTTACCAAGGGGATGCTCAGGGAGGAGAGTTAATGTGCAGACTCCTGTTTCTGCACACATGAATGTTTTATAAATTGATGAACGTGCATGGAGAGGGGGCTACATCTGCCCATATGAAGGCATCTGTTCTGTGCAAACCACTTACTTGCCCATGAGGAATTTCAAATAAAAACCAAAGTAATAGAACAATTTCCAGGTATATTATCATATTTAAAATCAAGGTTTTAAAATCTGCTGTCAGTGTAGCCATAGAGGATCCATAGGAGGGCTTCAGAGGGTCCTTGAAACTCACTGAAACTATATGCAAAATTTTATATGCATATTTTGGTGCCTAATTTTCATAATTTCTACTTTCAAAATGTTTCTGATTATAAAAAGTTAAAATTCCCCATTTTATGTTATAGAATTCAGTAAGATAAAAACTGACCGACCTCAATAAGTTTTGGATGTCTGATGTTTAGTAGACAGGTGCTCTCCTCCAATTGGATCTATTTTTATTCTTTGAATCACCATAACCAGCAAATCAGTAGCAGTAAACTAGTTGTAAAATATCAAGTTGGAATATTCCCTATAGTTTCCATCTAGTACTTTTTTTTTTCCAGAATCCCTTACTGTTTGGCTCCTCTTTGATTACAAAAATTTTAACATTGAATTATCATCAGTTTTCAGGTACTGGAAGAAACTGATTGGAACTGAGTCATATAAGAACAAATGGAATAAAAAGCTAGCCAGTTGAAAAGGCCTCTGGAGAGTTTTGTGGGAATTTATGAAAAAAATCTGTTGCATTAGGCATAAAAATAGTTTGAGGGCTGATGAAATAAAGGCTGACTCACAAAAGTTCCTGCAAGGCAAATTGTATGTCAGTTTATTACTCTTGAACAAGCAAAAAAGTTAATTCTTACATTATGATTTTGGCAAAGAATATCTCTTTAAGAATTTAGTCACTAAGTGTAGAAATTTGCATTTTTTAGCCTTAAGAGAAAGTAATAGAAGATACATATTAAATTATCTTGTTTAGTCTTCACAAATATATACTGAAGAAAATACCATTTTTTCCCTATTTTAAAGTTGGTCAGTGAATAGATTAGGCAACTTGACAGAAGTTCCATCATAAATAATGAAGCCAGGAATGAAACTCAGTTGTCTCATTGTAATATTGAAAAAGAAGGGAGTGTAAAACCTCAAACAATATCAGTAGCTAAGGGACATGGTGTAATTACATTGATGATTAATATCAATAATGCCATTACTAAGTATTACACTAGTCAATGGATAAAGTATTACTGCTGCATGATAGCGGCAAAAGTAATAAAACTGTCAAGAGATAAGATATTCAAAGCAAAAAGTCATTCACGACTCTGTACCTATGTTTAGAGCCTTTCTCACCTCTCACAGTGGATACTATATTTATTATTTTTAATTTCTTTCCTAAATTTCAGCATGGTATTATTTAATTTTAAGCTGAACTAACATTGTTTTTATGAAGTACATTTTAACAATTGTACTGGTAGCTGCAATAAAATTGTCACATCATTCTAATTGTTCATTTTGCCTGGGAGATGTACTCTGAAGTATGTGGAAGCAACTGGTATCACAAAATAATAGTCACATACATCATGAAATACAAAGATAATGAAATATCATATTGTTCCATTACAGAAAAAAGGAGAAACTTTTATCTTTTGTGACTGGTATAAGGAAAATGGACATTTTTCATAAACAAAACTTAGTGATTTTTGGTTTTTTTGTTTTTTGTTTTTTTCTAAAAAAAGCCCAGGCTGGAATGCAGTGGTGTGATCTTGGCTCACTGCAGTCTCATTACCTGGGACTCAAGTAATCCTCCTCCCTCAGCCTCCCAAGCAGCTTGAGGCTAAAGGTACACGCCACCACACCGGGCTAATTTTTGTATTTTTATAGAGACAAGGTTTTGCTGTATTGACTAGGCTGGACTCACACTCCTAGCCTCAGGTGATCCAAGTGCCTCAGCCTCCCAAAGTGCTGGGATTACAGGCATGGGCCATGATGCCCAGCCCCTAGTGAAGTTTTAATGAATACTAGTGTATTTTTTATGGAACCAAATTGTTGATTCAGAAGAATGTCTTAAAGTATTATTAAATATGAAGAAAATAATATATATGTAGACTATAATCAATAAAGCATAATTGAACATGTTAATAAATATTTTAATATATCTACTTAATTTATGCTTTAATATATTCATTCATTACTCAACACACATTTAATGAGCACATACTTATATCAGAACCTGTGTTCAATGTCATAAATAATTGAAGAATGAAATAGAGGAGATCCTTGAAAGGGCTTATAGTTTCTCCCAGTCACAGGAATATAGTCTATAAATGAGAAATTTTTTTACATGATAGTATGGAATGATGTTGACCACAGAATCAGAGTTGTATAGCTCCTGGGCTTTTGAAGGAAACTGGATATGTTGAAAATTATGTGATGTTACCATATTGTTGACGACCTAATCTATCCATATCTCATGTGATGCTTTCACATCGTCCCAACAAATGATTACAGCACTTCTTTCTTCCTTTTTCTTCGATCTAATGACATGATAGCATTTATGGTCAGGACTAACACTATGAACAAAAAGTATTTTGTGATGTTTTGCCTAAACCATTCCTGATTTTCAAGAATGCCCCAAACTTTTAAAGAAATAAAACCAATGAACACATTTTTTAAAGATTTGCTTGATTTCTTTGAATGTTGACATTGTCAACTATGTTCTTTTTTCAAACAATGTTTTCCTTAGCTTTTATGAACCTTCAATTTCTTCATTTTTTAAAAAAATTCCCTTCTGTCTACTATTCTTAATGTCTGCCATTTAAAACTATTGTTGAGTATATTTTGTCTGCTTTTAAAATTGTGTCAGGAGGGAGTGTAAATCTAGTTTCTGTCACTTCATGAAGGTGGGAAGTAGATGTTTGATTGTTCTTTTAAAGTATTAAAAACAATTTTCTTGGTATTGGAGGAACATTCAGTATGAACATTGTTATTATTGTACTTCTACTTTCTTTATTAGTGTTACAATGGTAGATCTTTTTCTATCCTTTTACTTTTAATCAACATGTGTCTTTATATTTAAAGTGGGTTTTTTTTGGTAGACAACTTAGAGTTGTTTTCTGATCCACTCTGACCATCTCTGTTTTAATTGTGTATTTAGATCATTAACATTTATAGTAATTGTTGATATCATTAGATTTATATCTATGATATGTACTACTGTTTTCTATTCATTACCTTGGTTCATGGATTCTATTTTAGTCTTTCAATCTTTTTCTGCCTTTTGTGGTTTATTTGAACATTTTATATAATTCCATTTTCTTTTCTTTCTTAGCACCTTAATGCTACATTTTTCCTGTTTACTTTAGTGATCTTCTTAGAGTTTGCATATACAATTACAACTAATCGAAGTCCATTTTCAAGTAATACTGTACTACTTCATTGGTAGTGTAAGTACCTTATAATAAAATATTTCTAACTACTTCCTGCCCTTTGCATCATTGCTGTTATTCATTTTACTTATACATGAGCTATAACCATCAAATACATGGCTGCTATTATTACTTTGAACAAACTATTATCTGTTAGAATAAATAAGAATGGAAAAAAAGCTTTTCTCTTCACTTATCTCTTCTTTAATACTCTTCCTTTCGTAATGTAGATCTGAGTTTCTGATGTATATCATTCTCTTTCTCTCTGAAAAACTTCCTCTAACATTTCATTCAAGTCAAGTTTACTGGCAACACATCTTCTTCATTTTGTCTAAGTTTTATTTCTCCTTTGTTTTGAAGGTTAATATAATAAGGTATAGAGGTTGGTGATTTTTTCTCTCTAATGTTGTAAATATTTAATTATGTTCTCTTTTTGCTTGCATGGTTTCTGAGAAGTGGAATGTAATTTTTGTCTTTGTTCCTCAATAGGTAAGAAATAATATTATTTCACTTTGGCTTATTCTAAGATTTTTCTCTATCTTTAGTTTTCTAAAGTTTTAAAATGATATGCCTAGGTGCAGCGATTGTTGTTGATGTTGCTTTAGTTTTCCTTGTTTGTATTTTTTGTGGTTTTGGGTGATTTTGTGGGGACTGTAGGAGGGTTAGGAATTTATCCTGCTTGGTGTTCTTTGACTTTTCTGGATCTGTGGCTTGGTGTTTGACATTAATTTGGAAAAATTCTAAGTTATTATTGCTTCAAATACTTATTTCCTTTCTTTTGTCTTTTCCTTCCGGTATTTCTATTACCTCTTATATTATACCCTTCATATTGCTCTTCCAGTTCTTGAGTATTCTGGATTTCCTGTCCTTTGCTTTTTTTCTTAGTAGTGTTTTGTTTTGTCATTTTTCTCTTTTTTAGTTTTGGAAGTTTCTATTGATGTATCCTCAAGCTCAGAGATTATTTTCTAGTTGTGTCCAATCTGCTAATGAGTCCATCAAAGGCATTCTTCATTTCTGTTACAGTTTTTTAAATCTCTAGCATTTCTTTTTATTCTTTCTTAGAATTTTCATCTCTCTGCTTACATTACATTATATTCTTGCATATTTTCTATTTCCTTCATTAGAGCCCTTAGCATATTAACCAGAGTTGTTTTAAATTTCCAACTTCATAATTCCAGCATTCCTGCCATTTCTACATTTGCTTCTTGTGTTTTCTCTGTTTCTTCAAGCTGTGTTTTTGCGTTGTATGCAAGTCAGACATGATGTACTGGGTAGAGGAACTTTGATATATAGACCTTTTATAATGTGATAGTAAGAAGTGGGGGGAGGAAAAGTGTTCCATTTTTGTTGTTATTGTTGTTTGTTTTGAGATTGAGTTTCACTCTTGTTGCCCAGGCTGAAGTGCAATGGCATGATCTTGGCTCACTGCAACCTCCACCTCCCAGGTTCAACCAATTCTCCTGCCTCAGCCTCCCAAGTAGCTGGGATTACAGGCATGCGTCATCACGCCTGGCTAATTTTATGTTATTCGTAGAGATGGGGTTTCACCATGTTGGTCAGGCTGGTCTCGAATGCCTGACCTCAAGTGATTCACCTGCCCCAGCCTCCCAAAGTGCTGGGATTACAGGCGTGAGTCACCACGCCTGGCCCCATTGTTTTTTTTTTAAATTAAGTCTGAGCTAATTTTTAAAATTAGGTCAACTTTTGGTGAACCTATGTCTCTGGGCTGGGAATTGTACCAGTACTTCTCAGTCCTTTCTTTGCTTCTCCCGTAGGTAGACTAGGATGGCTAGAGGAAGCTGGAGTTGTATGTTTCTCTTCCCCATGTTGGTTACGCTTTGATAAAACTCCAGCAGGTTAGGCTCTGGTAAAGCAGTTTCTCTTGAGAGTAGGCTTTGTTAATAAGAACAGGATACCCTTGTCATATTTCAAAATGGTTATTTCCCCTGCCCCCACCAAAGCAAAATAGGATTTTTCTCCAGTATTCCCTGTAAGAACTTGGTAGAGATCTTGGAGGTGAAGCTCATAAAAAATGTGGTTGCCTTTTAGAGTTTTAATTTTCAGACTTGTGCACATTGAGCCTCCAGCAATTCATCAATTAGAATTTAGGTTTTTCTGTACTGGTACTGATTCCTACAGAGGTTTCTGCTTCTGGCTTTCTTCTCCAATATATATGCTTCACAGTGTCTGCCTGCCTGTTTCTTCAATTTTGGGGGCAGCAGTGTGCCCTGTGATTTCACTTCCCTAATGGATATAAGAAGGTGCTAATTTTTCAGTTTGTTCAGTTATTTATTTATTAGAATGGAATTATGACTTCCAAGAGTTTTACATGTCACAGTGGAAACTGGTATCTTTGAAAGTATTTTTTTATTCACATTTAATGCTTTTCTCTGATGCTGGGGTTTCTAGTTTTATTAGATTTTCAGCATCTGTTATAGTTTGGATATTTGTCCCCTCCAAATTTCATGGTGAAATGTAATCCCCAGAGTTACAGGTAGGGCCTGGTGGGAGGTGTTTTGATCATGGCAGCATATCCTTCATGAATGGTTTAGTGCCATCTCCGTGGTAGTGAGTCCATGCAAGATTTGGGTGTTTAAGTGTGTGGCACTCTCCCCACCCCCACCCCTGCTCTTGCTCTCACCATGTGACATGCTGGCTCCCCTCCACCATAATTGTAATCTTCATAAGGCCTCACCAGAAGCAGATGCCAGCACCATGTTTCCTGTACAACCTGCAGAATCATGAGCCAATTTATAAATTACCCAGCCTCAGGTATTTCCTTATAGCAATGCAAGGATGGAGTAATACAGCATCTTAAGAAATATGGCAAAGAATTCCCTGTGTTTTGACAGTTTTGCAGAAGAAACAGCATAACTAGCACTGCTGATATAATTAAGCCAACTTATATTCTGAATGCCTAAATGTGTCAGGCACTTCTCTAGGTATTTTGGCATGTATTATCTCATTTAATTCCCATGTACACTCCCTATTTTTACATGGGAAGGAAATAGATTGAGAGAAGTTAAGAGTCTTGCTAAGTTTATGCTATTGATGGATGACAGTTGGGTTTGAACTTGTTTTTTCTGACTCATGTCATTTCTAGTTGATAATTAACCATGCTTCCCATCTGAGTATTCTTTCTTTTCCATTTGCTGAAATAGTTACAGTTATCATTGACATTCCAGAGGAAAAAAAATTATCCTGAGAATCTTAAGTGTACTGAAAAAAACAGGAGAGAGGATTCTTTGTTACAAATTTTTTACATTTTGTTATGGTTATTAGAGTGAGGAATTACAGTTTTTTTTTTTAAACAAAGTGGTAAAAGTTATTTCCCTAATTGATATTGGTATTAATGCAGAGCACCTTGAGATGACTAATTATGAATTTATTTATTTCTACATTTTGTTTGACCCCCAATTTATCTAGCTACTCTGCTCTATTTATTATCTTTAATCATAAAGGATAAATACTGAGATTTTGTTTTTTAATTGGTATTGTTCTCTGTTTTATAAATCTATTGTGTATTATTATGTATTGCATTATAGACTGAAGTAATTCTACTTTGAGAAGGTTAGTAGCCAAAGTGGACAAGAAAATGTGATGATAGCATTTCAGGAATCATACACCACTTTTCAATTAATATAAAATAATATAAATTATATTAATAGATGTAGAAATGATTTTGATAGATATTTTTATATGATAAGAGATATATATAAATGTGGGTGGATATTTGGGCAACCAGATCTCATTTGAACTTGTCCAGACCAAAATATAAGTCATTTTGAAACTAATGGAGTATAAAATTAGAGTGTAACTTGAAACCACTCTATGTAAATCTACAAAGTGGTAATAGTTGAGACTGCTGCTCTTACTTTTAATCAGGTGTTAATATACTTCCTATAGAATTATATAAGAATAAATTTCATTGTTCTAAAGCCAAAGTTTCAGGTAGGCATCTTAATTCTGCCATCAGAACACTTTCATCACACTTTGTTGAAGTTTTCATGAGCCTCGTTCAGGAAACTTTTAAAAGTGAGATTCTTTTGATATTTGGAATCAAATGGCCAAAAGCCAAAATACTTGAAGTAGGAACACCTTTCTAGTTCTAGAATTTCTCATAGGCTCTGAACTGAAAAGAAATATGCCTTTCTAGCATATTTGATATTATATTTGCTAATACATGGGACAACTCAAGTGGCCCTCCTTCCGTAGTAACCTTAAACAAGTACGCAGGTCCAGTAGAAAGAAAATGAGCTTTGACATGAGGCAAATCTGCATATATACATCAACTTTCTGCACCGGTTTTGTCACCTTAAAAGAGTGGGCATGATAACAATCTCATTGGGATGGTATGGGGATTGAATGAGATGATGTTGCTAAGTAACATCTAGTGCGGTTTTGGCATATAGTAGACATTTGATAAATGTTTTTGGCTTAAACACACACATGAGAAATTTATGTAAAAAGTAATTCAGCTATCTTGCTTTCTGCTTTTAGCAGAGAGAACATGTAAACAGAATGTAGAGTTAGGTAGCAAGTAAAAAATAAAACAAAACAGTAGTTTGAGAAAGAAAATAAAAAATATAGTGACTACAAAAAACAAACAAACAAACAAACAAAAAAAACAAAAAACAGTGCCTGGAAACACTCATTGTCAAATTCATGGGATAGATTGCTTACTATTTCAATCTAGAGTAAAATCATTCTTTGAGAAAAAAACTAGTCAAACATGGCAGAGATTTTGTCTATAGTCCCAGGTCTTAGCCCAATTTTCAACACATTGATACTCAACAAACCTTTAACTGAACTCGTAAGTTACGGCAGTATTTAACTATAACTATTATATGTATTTGTTATTTTTGAAAAAAATTATAAATTATTTTGTCTTATAATTATGAAGTCAATTCTAAGAATGTGTCTCTTCTCCATAGAATAATGTTACAAGCTATCCCATTTCACATATTTCCATGTGACTCACAAAAATCTTCAGACTGTGGAAGCCATGAAAATGCACCACTCAGCTCTCCCTTCAAGAGATAATCTGCGGCAAGCAAGCCTGCATCACAGCATTCACACTGACCTCACACTCTTCCCAGGATTCTCAGCTTGCCTAGATTTGGACCATTTCTGCCTGACTCAGAATTCTTCTAAGGGGCAGCCTTTGCTATGTGGATCCCTACTGGCCTGACTGAGACTTTCTCAGAGGTATACTACAGCTTGAGGCTTTTCCTACCGAATCCTTCTTCCTTCTCTCTGTTTGCTGGTGTTCAGACATGCATCATGGTCTGAGGCTCTAATACCTACTATTGTTTCTACTCTCCTTTATCCCTCACAGGTGTTCCTCCAAAGAATAATGTCTTCCTCTTCTAATTCTATCTTAATGTCTGCTTCCCAGAGAACCTGAATTGACCACAGATAGACTGCTAAACAAATAATTAATTATTACATACTAATTAATATTAAATTATTAAAGTTTTTCATATATCTGGCAATTCCTTTTTATTTCAACAATCTCTAAATTAATAAACTAAGGCTTTTTTTTTTCCAGATCATACACTTGAAGCACTCCGTAGTGAATTATTTTGTCAGATTTTGCTAAAGTGATTCCAGATGCCCATGAGAACTGTCACACCTTGATCTTCTCTATGCATTTCTCATTCATTTCACTAATGCATGCTTATTAATTATCAATTAGGCGATCAACATACCAAGGAAACAGTCATGTTTCCTATTCTTAGGGGAGGAGGTAGGCATTAAATAATCATAACAAGAAAAATCAACCATGACAAACTTATAAGTGAAAAGGAAAAAGGAGGAGTGAGTGAGTAAGACTGAGAAGTAGAGAAGTAGGAGAGGAAAAAAACCAAGAAGTTATGGTATCATGCAAGTCAAAAGAAGAGAATTCTAAGTATTCTGAGCTCAATTGTGTTTTACAAGGTGAAGACTGAAAAGAATCTTTTGACTTGGCAGCATGAGAATCACTGGTGACCTTACAAAATGAGTGTAAATGTGGGATTAGAGAAAGGTTTGATGTGAGAAAGGTATGATTTGATTTAATATAAGTTAAAGAAGTGGAGATAGAATATGCAGAAAATTTTCTGGGATTTGACTGTGAAGGAGAGAGGTAAGAAGAAATGGCATATTAGCAGAGTTGAAGGAAGAATTTGCAAGGTACAAGAAGAGCATGTTGGTGGCCTATGACAAGGAATTGGTCAACAACCAGAAACTAAGAAGGTAGCAAAGAATGATGATATCTGTTTTTTTTTCCATCATAACTTATTCTCTTACTTTTGACCTAAAATCAAATTTCAAATGTCCATAGCACTGTTGAGAATCTGACAATCTCAGAAACTATTGACATAAAGACACATCTCTCCATCTGCCAGTGTGTGACGCCTGATAGACTACATTTGGTTGAAGAGGAGAGCAGGCATTTGAGCAGGGCAGAAACTGACCTCAGATAAGCAAAACTGGATATATTTTAAAAACTATACAAGTTCAAATAATTTGGAAGCAATTCATGTCTAAAAGTTCATACCACTCAACTGATTTCTTAAAATTCCAGAGATACTTGTAGAAAACATTAAAAGGGAATCAACCCCTCAGAAGCTTAGAATTTGAAAGACTGTAGGATATCATTCCATATTTTACATGCTTGTAGACATTATTGATTATAATGTAACTTTTGCATTTAGAATTGAAGCTTTTTTGCTTTTGGATTCATTATTGAGGCATGAAAACTTGAATGACCTCTGGGGATTTCAACATTTGCAGTGTGGTGATGACCAAGCAGGGAAAATCTGTTTGTTTTGTCCCCTTAGTTGTTAAACATTTCTCAGCTCAATGAGAATTTTAAATATATCAGAAGACTGTAAATTAAAGAATACAAATACTGTTATTGAACCAAAATAGCTAGGTGCTATGTTTTTCAGGCTTATTTTCTTACTCTGTTTCAGATTATTGTTTTTTGTTAAAATGCAAATATAGATATTATTAATTGTACTCTATCAACATAGAAAACCAATCAATACTAAGGGCACTTTGAACTCTAAAACTCTATGATGCTGTGTTGAATTCCATCTATAATAACCTTTAGAGACATGGTCTCAGTTTTGCATATGTGCTTTATGAATTAGGAGAGTTGTACTGATAGAATTATAGAAATTTAAACCAGGAAGAGACTTCAGGAATCCTATACTTTATGGCTCTCAATACTTTATGGCTCTCAATCTCAATGTGGGCTTGAAATACTATGTAAAATTTTGTTCATATGTGCATTTGTTCAGATTCTCGTAGCTTTAATCAGATTCTTAAAGTGACTAAAATTTAAAAAAAAATCTAAAATTACATTTTACAGAAGAGTAAACTAATGCCTTGAGAATCAAGGCCTTTCCCCAAATCACACAAAGCTGTATGTAGGGTGATTTACATTATTAATGGCATGTTGTTACTCTGAAGTTCCCTATCCATTTAAAATCAAACCAAAGATATTAATATTTTCTTTTTATGTTAGTGATTTATTAGGTTAAATTTGTTGCATGCTGTCTCGGATCTATTAGGTCTTTGCACAACCTTTAATTTTTTTATTTGAGAAAACTTAAAAATGTTCGAGGAAATAGACATATTTGCAATTTGATGCAAAAAACTAAACCGAAACTATTTAAAGTTGAAGTTTGATCAAGTAGATGCTGAGAGAAACTATCACATATCTCATCTTGCATTGCACTGACCCTTTGCTCAGGATGGATATTGCTAGACCTTGAGAAGAAAAATGTGTTTTTTCGTTTTGTTTAAGTGAAGTGATAGATATTCTCGAATACACCTCAGCTGCCATTTTCATTGACTTAATGAGTTTCTTAATGCACCCCATTGTGTCTCAGTATTAGAGAAACATATGGCACATTTAACTTTTACGTATTGAATTATTAATGTTATATTGTGTAATTTTCACGTGGGACTTTCTATAGTTCCTTTAAGAAATTATATATATATATATATATTAAATGTGGTATGTTTAATATATATGATATATATGCCAGTTGTACTATTTGCATGAATATATGAATGAAATGGCTTTATCTTCTTAGAAACTACCAATAACCTTATGTTCTAGAGGAAAAAGCTAAACAAACAACATAAAAAAATCCTAATTTTAAAGCATTTGTAAATGTTTAAGACTTTTGGAAAAGTGCTAAGAATATAGAAAAGGTGCAACAAGAAAGTTTGGGTCAGTGACTTTATTTATTAGGGTATCATGAAATAATTGCATGAATAGCCTAAGGAATTAGGCATAATTAAAATGTAAAGATATTGAACCAATAAAGGATTTTTTAAGAGTAGAAATGCAATCAATTAGGGTTTCATAAAAAAATTGGGAGGAGAAACATCAACAAATAGGCTTATTTATTTATTTATTGGTAATGGTTTTTCTGATTCTCATTTGATAATGGAGTTCAAGTTATGTGTCTTCACATAAATCTTACTACACCATTATAAGTGACTAATTATGGTAAAGCTCAACATGAGAATTAAATCATTCCCTGGGGCCACCTGAAAGAGTCCAATGTTAACTGCATTATGGCACTGGGTTTTGATGTGCAGCTATTATTTTCCAAGCTTTGACTTTGAAGACATTGATCAAAAACTACCACCTTCTACCATGCACAATAACCCTGTCAGAGGCTTGACAACACCTCATAACAACCACCTTATGCTCACAAAGAAATGAATTTCAAAACCAAAAGAAGTGAATGGCAAGGAGCCAGGAAGGAACTGGTTTACCAAATTTACCTCTTATTTAGAATCCTTGTTGTGAATGAAAGCCATTTTTTGCTCACACGGATTTTAATTGGGACACTTCTAAGAAAAGCTCCAGAAGACAAACTCTGGCAGGGCAAAAGATAAAACAAATGATAGAAATGTATAATACCTTGAAAGTCAGTTTCATCCTATTTTACAACAAAATGAGGAAAATTATTTTACAGTTCCTATAGCAATTCCTTCTGAAGAAATAGGGATTGCAGATATTTAAGGAATTGATTTGTATATCTTGTGTGTGTTCAATCAGTGGAATATAGTAGGACATAACATATTAAAATGCTTCTTTTGTTTTAAGCTAACCAATTTGGTTTCCAAAATGGGCATTTATGAACTTCTTTTTTGCAATTATTTATTTTATGAACGCCTTTAAGTATTTTTCTAATGCCTAACGGCACGGTCTCACCACAATGACCTTGAGAGGGAAAAACTACCAGTGAATTCAATATCAGGTTTTGAAAGGAGTAAAAGGTATCTAATCTGAATTTGGTTACTCTTGAGAGTAAAGGGAAAACATGCTTCAAATTTCCAGTGGTAAAAGTATGAACAAGAAGTTTCATTTCTGTTTTACTTCTATCTACAGGGGAAGTGTGGGGAAGAAAGAGAAAAGTGGAATAAGAATGCTATCATTAAAGTTTGCTGAGATGAGACAAGTAAAGTATGGAGTTTTGAAGTGTTTAAATCTTTTTTAAAACTTCATACATTCTTTTTAAATTGAGACTGTTGTTAACTGAAAGAATAGATGCATTTTTCGGTTGCTAATGAGTCAGCCAATAAGTGCCTTTTCTGCATAACTCTACTATGAAGAACTCTACCTGACAGATTTCTTTGTGATTCTGTATTACAGAGGTAGTTGCCCTGATTTCTGGGGAGAATCAGGAGTTTAGTAAGAGTTTTAATATTAGACTACCTTGAGGATTTGTCCTCTGAAAATCTGTTTTCTTATCTGTAAAATTAGGATAATGTAATTGGCTTCAATAAGGTGACTGTCAAGATTAAATGACATAATGTATCTAAAGCCCCAACCACAGTGCATGAAACATAATAAGCAGCTCTTAAAAAGTAGCTATAATAATTAGAAAGAGATGTTTGTCATATACAGAAGATTATTTAGGATGGTAACATTTTATGAGAGAAGTTTTGCTTGTCTATAGTTTTCTTCTTAATTCACCTAGAATGCAATGTTTAATTAAACTCTTACTAGCATGCTTTAATGTTTAATATGTGCTTATTTATTCTGCTATAACTTTCAACAGCAACATAAAGAGCTTTCACATAGTTTCTGAATGAAACTGTATTACTGTCTATTTAAGGACTGAATTATGAGGAAATGTTTTCACATATAGATGATTGGTGGGTTCTACTCAGTGGAAGACAAATCATAATGATTATCTCAATCCCTAAGCATGAATTTACTTTAAATATCCTATGAGTTAAAACAACAACAACAACAACAAAAAACAAAACAAAACAGAAAACAAGAGTTTCATAAGTTCTGAGCCCTATTTACATGGTAGATTTAGTCCCATTAGGGCAAAGAAGCTAAATAAAGAGCATAGCTTTTGAACATGTAGATATACAATTAACCACAATGGCACCAAGGTTTCTTGTTATAGTCTTTAAATCAACAACCCTTCTTTATAAAGAACTGTTTAAATCATCACGTTCACAATGTACTCAAAGAAGGATTGGGCAGGGTATGTTACCATGATTGGATCTTTTGCTATGCTTTGCTTCAATTCCCCCCAGTCATACTAAACCAGAAATTTTCAAAATGGTGATTATCTTTCTATGAACTGAGGTGTTGTAGAATTATTTTCCTTATGGAATTTTGGGTTATCACTGTTATTTTAGAAGGCAGAATTGGTTTCCTACTAAGAAAAAACACTGCCACTTAAGGGAAAAAGAAAAAATACATGGGACAATGATGAAATGAGCTGTATATTAGAATTCAAATTCATACAGCCTCGTTAGAAAAAAAAAGCCAAGAACGTAATCAAAAGCTTTAAAAATATTTACAACATTTAATTCAATACTTGTATTTATAGCGATTTATTCTAAGGAGTTACTCTGAAATACAGAAAGTGCTTTATGCTCATATGTTCATCTCCTTATTTAAAACTGGGAGAAAATGAAACTATGAATGTCTAAAACTAGAAGAATTAAGTAATCACCCTATGACGAAATAATGGAAAATTAGATAGCTATTAAAGTTGACATTTGCAAAATCTGTTACAATGAGAAATCTTTGTGTCACAAAATTAAGTTAGATGTATTCTATGTAAACAACATTACCATAACTTTTTATATGAAGAAAAAATGTAGAAGTAAATACACTAACACATTAGTCCATCATATTCATAAGCAACTATATGTGTTTGGATCTAAACATTTTGAAAAATACTGAAATGCATTCATTGGCATGAACTGTAGAGTTTTATAAGATTTTCCTATGAGAAAACATAAAATACTTTTATTTAACATTAATGAAAGTTGTAAAATAAAGTAAACAATAAATCATACTTTAAAAATAAATTACACTCCAACTTATATAAAACTCAAGGTTAAAAAACAGCAAAATAATACTTTTTAGTGAGCTGGAAATTACTTCTCAAACGTTTTTAGAACATAAAGGCAAAGTAATGTAATATTAGTGCCTATTCAACCAACTTAAAAGTAAGTCCTGTGACATCCACTCTTTATTTGCAGAGACATATTGCGCATTTACTATGTACTAGGAATTTAGAAAAGAACATATAAGAAAGGGAACATCTCCATTTGTGTATTTCTTAGTTATTTATGATTCCAAGTGAGCATCTTCAACTTGTGTGAAAGAGCTTATAAAGCAACAAAACAGAACACATTCTATTCTGTTTCACAATTTGTATCCCCCTAAAAGTCAGGGGACAGTGTCTATAGCCTCCAACTGGTTTCCAGCCATCCCGGAGCAAGCAATCAGATATTATGTCTTCCCAGGAAGTCTTATTTCCTAAGAGCCACAATACTGTGGTTAGCTGTAGCTTTGGTGTAATGAATTATCTCTCCCCAGCCTCATGGTATCCCCAAGAGGATGTATTTACTGGTAGGAATTTGTTCTTGGAGTGACATTTCTTGAACAATTATATATATCACCAAACATGTCCATTCCTTTCCCAACAATACTCCAGGAAAGAATAATATCCCAGAGGAGGCCCATTTCTGCTCAGACCTGAGGTGCCTAGCCATTTATTGACCTACAGTCCAAGGGCTGAAATTCCTGTCATCCAGCAGACTGTGGCCTCCCATCCATGATAATGCTCAAATGCATTAAAGAATCCCAGGAAAAGAGAATTGCAATTCAAAATTCCCTCCAAAACTGCATATACATTTTACCTTTCTTTTACCAATAGTTTAGCTGAGGATATTCTATGATCTTTTTTCTTTTCAGTCTTCTGTCAGTTGCCTTCTTGGCTAATTTCTTATGATATATTCTGTTTTTCACACTCAATTATATAACACAGGTATACTTGCTTTCTGACTAGGTTCATGTTCATCTTCTCAAGGTTTTCTATAATATAGATACATCACAGTTTGTTAATCTATTCATCTGTTGATGATTGGTGTTTTCCAATTTGCAGCTGTACAAATAAAGCTACTTTAAAGAGTCAGTGTCTTTGTATGGACATTTGAATGTTTCTTTTGCATAAATAACTAGAATGTAATGGTTGGATCATATGGTAGATGATGTTTAAATTTTTAAGAAACTCTTAAATCTATTTTCCAAGGTGGTTGTACTATTTTACATTTCTACCAGCAATGTACAAAAGTCCCAGCTGCTTCATGTCCTTGTCAATACTTGGTATGATCAATCTTTTCAATTGTAGTCATTGTGATATGTATATGGTAGTATTTCATGTTTGGTTTAATGTGCATTTCCCTCATTACTAATAGTGTGTAGAATATTTTATTGTGCTTATTTTCTATCCATATATCTTCCCTGATGACATGTTTATCCAAATATTTGCCCACTGAAAGGACTGCTTTTCCTATCAAGTTTTGAATGTTCTTTACATATTCTGTATATAAGTTCTTTGTCAGATATATGTGTTGTCTATGGCATGACTTTTAATTCTCTTAACAGTGTCTTTTGAAGAAGAAAAATATTTAATTTTAATGAAGCACAATTTATTAGTTGTTCTTTTATATACTCCAAAAGTATGGATCATACTTTTATATGTTACTTAGATACTGTTGTATCTAAGAAAACTCTGCATAACCCAATGTCACAAAAGTGTTCTATGTTTTTTTTTTTAATTTTAAAATTTAAAAAATTTTTTTTATTTTTGAGATGGAGTCTCGCTCTGTCGCCCAGGCTGGAGTGCAGTGGCGCGATCTCTGCTCACTGCAAGCTCCGCCTCCCGGGTTCACGCCATTCTCCTGTCTCAGCCTCCCGAGTAGCTGGGACTATAGGCGCCCGCCACCTCGCCCGGCTAGTTTTTTTGTATTTTTTAGTAGAGACGGGGTTTCACCGTGTCAGCCAGGGTGGTCTCGATCTCCTGACCTCGTGATCTGCCCGTCTCGGCCTCCCAAAGTGCTGGGATTACAGGCTTGAGCCACCGCGCCCGGCCAAAAGTGTTCTATGTTTTATGGTTTTGTTACTTATATTTACGTCTATAAAACATTTTGAGCCAATTTTTATGTGGTGTGAGGTATGGATCAAAGTTTTTTTAAATTTAGTTTTGTTTTGCATATAGAAATCCAATTGTTATAATTTTTTGGGAAAAATTATCCTTTCTTCACTAAGTTGTCTTTCCACTTTTGTCTAGAATGAGCTGTATATTTATGTGTGGTTCTCTTTCTAAACTCTTCTACCACAATGGTTGATATTTCTATCCTTATACCAATTTTCCATTGTTTCAATTTCTATAACTTTGTAATAATTATTGAAAAAAGGTAATGTTAACCTTACAACTTTATTCTTTTTCAGAGATGTTTTGGCCATTATAGGTCTTTGCATTTCCATATGAATTTTATAATGAGTTTGACAGTGTATATTTAAAAAATTGAAATTTTGATTGAGATTGCATCAATTTATAGATCAATTTAGGTAAGATTATCATTTCAAAAATGTTGAGTCTTCTGACCCATGAACATGGTATATGTCTCCATCTGTTTAGATCTTTAATTTCTGTCAGTAAAGTTTTTAGTTTTCAGTGTTTCATACTTTTTATCAGATGTATCCCTAAGCATTTTGTATTTTGAATGCCACTGTGAATAGGTTTGTTTACTAGATTCATTTCTTGATTGTCTGATTTTTATTTCAGTTTATAGAAATGTAGCTGATTTTTTATACTGACCTTATATCTTGCAGTCTTACAAAAATTACTTCTTAGTTCTAGCAGTCTTTTTTTTTTTCTGTTTTCATAGGATTTTATAAATAGATGTCACCTGCAAATGAAGAGCTTTACACCATTCTTTCCAATTTGAATGTCTAACTAATTTATCTTGCCTGATTGCATTAGACAGAATTTCTAGTATATTGTTGAATTAAAGTGGTCAGAATGAACATCCTTGTATTGTTTCTGATCTTAGGAAGAAAGCTTTTAGTCATTCACCATTAAACGTGCTGTTTGTTCTATTTTTTAAATACATGGGTTAGGTAGGTTGAGGAAGTCCTTTCTATTCTTAGTTTGCTGGGAGTTTTTTTTTTTTTTTAATCATAAATAGATGAGGGATATTTGTAGCTTTTATAAAAAATGTGATGTTAGTCTTATTTTGTTTTCAGGGTAATGTTAGCGTTAACTAGGAAGAACTAGTAAATATTCCATGATTTAAGAAATGTTTTCCAGGAGGTTGTGTATAATTGGTAGTATTTCTCCCTTAAATATCTGGTAAAATTCACTAGTGCAGACATCTGATTCTTGAGTTTTCTTTGTCAGAATGTTTTAAGCTATGTCAATTTATTGGATAAAGGGCTTCAGGTTATGTATTTCTTCTTGAGCAACTGTGTTTTTTTAATGAATTGGTTTGTTTTATCTAAGTTATTGAATTTAATAGCATAAAGTTGTCTATAATATTTCTCTTTTATTTTCTGTATAATCTGTAGTTCTTTCACCTGTTTTATTCCTTACATTTCTTGATTAGTTTAGAGATCAGTTTTATTGATCTTTTCAAAGAAACAATTTTGGCTACATTTTATTTTAATTATTTTCCTGTGTTCTGTTTCATTACTTTCTCTTCAGTTTTTAATTATTTCCCCTTTGCGACTTATTTTGGTTGAATTTAATGCTCGACTTCTAGTTTCTCAAGTTGGAAATGGAAGTCCTTGATTTGAGATTTCTTATTACTAATATAGGTGTTTAGTGATGTAAATGACTCCCCAAAGTACAGTTTTAACTGCATCCCACAAATTTCGATATGTTGTATTTTCATTTTTACTCAGTTTATATATTATTTTCCTTTATACTTATCCTTTTAATATGGGTTATTTTAAAATGTGTTATTAATTTCCACACATTTTAGGACTTTTTTTGATTTATTTCTTTAATTGATTTCTGATTCAATTTCATTGTGGTCAAAAAGCATACTCTGTACAACTTGAATCCTTTTATTCAGCCTTGCTTTTATAGTCCAGAATATGTTTGATTGGTAAATGTTCCATATGCACTTCAAAAAGACAAGCATTCTGTAGTTGTTGAGTGCTGTATATATCTCATTGGGTCTATCTGTTGACAGTGTGGTTCAAATTGTATATATCTTTACTGATTTTCTGACTATACTATCAATTATTGAAAGAAGATGTTGAAATCTGACTATAATTGTGGCTATATCTATTTCTTTTTACAGTTGTTTTTGCTTCTTGTATTTTGAGGTACTGTTATTAGGTGCATTAGGTATTAGGTATTAGGTACTGTTATTAGGTGCATTAGGTATTAGGTGCATTAGGTATTAGGTACTGTTATTAGGTGTATTTAGAATTATGATATTTTCATGAAGTAAATATTATTCCTAGTAATATTATTTACTCTGAAATCTATTTTGTCTTATAGTAATAGAGAGCTACTTCAGAATTAGGGTAAAACATTTTTTTTCATTTCATTTCAGATTTTCTATTGCTAGTATATTAGAAACACAGTGATCTTGTATTAGACATTCTGTATTAAAAAGTCATAAATTATTAAAGTTTAAATAATCTTAGAAATTATTTAACCCAACTGTTTCATTTTGCAATTGAGTAACCGAGACCTTACTTTTCAACACCACAAATCTGGTCATTGGAAGTGCCCTTACCTTCTGTCAGATACACCGCTTATTTGAACCCATCTCTCTTGATTTCCTGGCCAATAACTTTTCTCCTCAAAGCACTGTCACCTCTTACGCCAATCACACAAAGTCCAAGATGGGATACTTACTATGAAAATGGTTACATTTTTAATACTAATCTAATTTTGGTTGACCAATAATTTTGGATACCTTTCTTCTATATTTGCCCAAATATATAACAAGTCTGTGGTTTTTGAGTTCACTTAAGGCAACGAAGTTCTTCTAAAATATAATAAAATTCTCATTTAGCATTTGAAATATCATTCTTAAATATTAATATTTATTTTAAAACCCTTCTATTAATAAAAGTAATACATGTCAAGAACCTAGGTGTTAGGAACAGTAAAATATATATCTCATTATATGCATTATGATTTAGGTATGTTATCTCGTTTAATCCTTAAGTAACCATACGATTATTCTCATTTTACAAATGAGAAAATTGAGGATCAGAGTTAGATAAAGTAACTTACTAAAAGTGGAGCCAGAATTTGAGAGCAATACTTTTTGACTCCAAAACCACCAAGACAATGTTTTCCAGACCTCAATTTCTTTTGCCATGTATGAAATTATCTGCATAATTCTTCATTTAAATTGACAAGTATTTAACTTAAATACATTTATATAAAGACGATGTTTACTTTCTTGGATGAAAACCAATATATATAATTATAAGATAACTTTAAAATCAAATAAAACAGAAAATATCGCTAAATTCTAGGTAAACATTTTACTTGCTGCTCTTTGTTATTATTGAAAATACAATTAAAAGGTATTTTAAAATTTAAAAGACATACTTGCATTAAGCTGACCATTCCCATTATGTAACCAGAAGCTCCTAAAAAGAATAGAAAAGAAAACTGCTTTCTCATTAGGTAATTCATTGTATTTTAATGATCCATGTAGAACTAAAAACTCATCTCCCCTAGGATGGATGTGAGTCCACAGTTAGGGCATCAGTACATTTTAGGCAGGAGTAGCTTGAGTAAAGATAAAGAGTTGTGAGAAAGTTTGGGTATCACAGAGCACCCAGAGGTTATGAATTCCTTGAGTGGTAGTTCTAAACATTGTATGTAATTATTACCTTCAGAGTTTAAGACACAGATGAAAAGACTCAGAATATATGATGTAGATTGGAGTGTCCATCTCTTTTAAAAGTTCCCTAGGTAGTTCCAGTTCTTAGGAGGGGTGGAAAACCTCTACGATAGGATGTTTGAATGACAGGATGGTAGTGGTGGTGATGGTGTTGAGTAGGTTGGTAGGAGAAAGGCCAGGTAGATCAGCAATGTCTGCTCTGAATGTGAACAGGTGGAATGGTAAAAATATCATTATTACTTGCTATCTTAGGGATAGAAAATGAATAACCTATCCAAGGCGGTTGGATCTTGAAGAGCTGGCAGAGTGCTGACGCTACCTTCCATTAAGAATAAACATTCATGAATTTTCTATCTCAGAGGCTCTTTTGATTTAAACGTCTTGTGATCTTTTCTTATAATTAAAGGCATTAAATTCATATGTGAAGAATTTATGACAGTATATTTAAATAATGATCTAAACGACTTTCTCCAATACTTTACAATAGACATAAATATTTTTGAACCAGCTTTAACACAATTACTGCCTATAAGTAGGTGCAGAGAAGAGTTTTATAACTTTTTTAAAGCAGCAGCATTTTAAAATATAATACACAGAATCCAAATTTGCATGTGTAAATAAATAGAATGCATGAAAAGAATCTGAATGTGAATTAATTCCCTTAATTATTTATCCATTGTTTTGATGCTGTCCTAAGACCCATTTAAAATAAGGCATCTTTCTGGTGGGTAACAAATTTGTAGTCTATCAAGCTGGGCTCCCACTAACATTGGCCAAGCTGCTGCAGACATGACTTCATCTGGGAACACGAAAGGAGAACTCAAAATCCAAATCTTCATACTTTCTTAGGAGAAGCGTGGAAGTGGGAAAAGGAGAAATTCAAACTCTGCTTAATTTCAAAAGGGCAGTAAAAAAGGGGAGGCTGCAAAGGCTAGTTTACAAAAATAGACGTCGAGAACTCCTGGGGAAGAAAGTGGGCGAAACGGGCTTTTTTGGGGGGAGGAGACATTTGCAGCTCATCGGACGGATTCCCCGCCGCCCTCCTCCCAGAAGGTCCCCACTCCCTGTCCCGGGCCCTCCCCTGGCTTCCGCGCTTGGCCGGGAGCCTGGGTGGGCGGGGTAGCCTCTCCAACCTCTCCTTCTTGGCTGGAGGCACAGGGGCATTAACTTAGCGCCCCGGGACTCTGCCAGGCTCACGGGACAGCTGCACCTCTCAGCTTCTCCAGCTCTGGGACGCGGTCGTCCCAACTCCCTCCGAGTGGAAAGAGTGCAAAACTTTTGTTCGTGCGCGGGTGGGGCTCAGTAGTACCACGGCGCGTCCTGCCCCGGCTTCCCCAGCCTCCCAGCAGGGTTAGCTGCGGTCAGAGCACTTTCCACTTGCGACTGCCGGCCAGAAACTTCTCGGGAATGGAGCAGTCACACTGTGGCAGCAGAGACCGAGGCGGTAGCGGCCGACCCCACCTGGCCCCTGGGCTGGTGGTGGCGGCTGCCCCTCCGCCCCCATCCCCGGCGTTGCCGGTACCATCCGGGATGCAGGTTCCCCCAGCGTTCCTGCGGCCGCCCAGCCTTTTTCTGCGAGCAGCGGCCGCGGCCGCTGCCGCCGCCGCCGCCGCCACCTCAGGAAGCGGAGGCTGCCCGCCGCCTCCTGGGCTGGAGAGGGGGGTGGGCGCGGTGGGCTGCGGCTACCCGCGGACGCCCAAGTGCGCCCGCTGTCGCAACCATGGAGTGGTGTCAGCGCTCAAGGGCCACAAGCGCTTCTGTCGCTGGCGGGACTGCGCGTGTGCCAAGTGCACCCTGATCGCCGAGCGCCAGCGCGTCATGGCCGCCCAGGTGGCGCTGCGCAGGCAGCAGGCGCAGGAGGAGAGCGAAGCCCGGGGGCTACAGAGGCTCCTGTGCTCGGGGCTCTCCGGGTCCCCCGGGTGTCGGGCATCCGGGGCGGCGGCAGAGCCGAGAATCCACAGTCCGCGGGCGGCCCTGCGGCGGGGCTGCGCTGGGACAGGGTGCCTTGAGACAGGCCATTGGTTCCACGACCCCCACTTTCGAGGTTTTCCAGCAAGATTATCCTGAGGAAAAACAAGGTGAGTTGATCTTTCATTTGTTCTTTGCTCAAGGAAATGGTTGTTCTGGAAAGAAACTCTGAAACAGGCCGGCGCGTCCTTAGGCGGGCAGGAATAGTTGTTTAAAAGAAGCACTTTAAGTTCTGGGGAACTGCTCAGCAATATGGACATTAATAAGTGTGAGAGACACATCGCCTTCACTTTGGAGGAGTTTACTGTTCCTTCCCTCAGGTGATAAGATAATGAAAAAGTGAAGCATGGGTGGTAACAAATGAGCAATTCACCCTAGGAGTAGAGTTATTTGCGCGGAAGTTGATTTGACTTTTCACTGTGTGGATAGAACTTCAAGCAGGCATTGAGCAAAAAGCTGAGTGAGAGGTGCTGTGTTTGAGTGTGCTCTGTACTCTTTTGAGACAGGGTCTCACTCTGTTGCCCAGGCTGGAGTGCAGTGGCGCCATTATGGCTCACTGCAGCCTCAACCTCCCTAGGCCCAGGTGATCCTCCCTGATCTGGACTGTTTTCAGCTGTAAAACCAGAGCTGATTTTGCGTGGGAACTCTGATAGTTGGGGATGCAGTTCTTTAATACATGTTGGGGCAAACATTTGTTGCAAGCTTGATGTGGGGAAGAGACTGAAATATACCAAACTGTCATCTTTCTTTCTTCCTTCACTCTGAATTGTTTTTGTAAAATGTAATTTGTAAAACCATAAGTAAGAATTTCAAAGTTCAATGTTAGAGGTTTTTTATCCAAGGAGTTTTCATTATTTTTCTCTTATTTTTTGACTGCAAGTCAGTTGCCTTCATTTCCTGCGTTAGGAGATATATTTTAGTGAACTTCATAGCCCTCCACAGGGCCTACTAAGCAGTGGAAATATCACTGTGATGTTTTCTTTTTTTAAAAAAATAAGTCCAAAACTTGTACAAAACTTATAAAGTTGTATTATATGAAATTGTATGATAGCTATACAGTAAACTATTAATTACAAACCTTCCTTGAATTGTGAAAATTGCATGTCTCAACAGATTTTTCGCTCAATGGCTGCCTGAAGTTCTACTCACACAGTACATTTGAAAAATACTGGTCTGTGAATTGACATGAGGCATTCAATTCAGAGTGAATTTTGTGTTTACATGTGTCAACTTTTTGTATATATTCTAATTGAGTAGGTAAAACAGAGTTTATACAATTCTCATGAAAGATCAAGGGTGCTAAAGAGCAAAGTTATTAAGTAAAAGTGACGTGAAAGAGAAGTAAAAGTGAAAATTCCTGAAACTACACCGATAGTGAAATGGCTGACAGCTCCCTGCGAGACACTGATTTATGTGATTTCTAGTTGGTACCAAAGTGTTCTGTTTCATAGAGCTAATTATTTTATTTTGTTGTTTGCCTCAGATGATGCCCCTCCCCATAAAAGCAAGCTAACATTGAAAGGTTACTTCAATAGCTTTCTAAATTGACTGCTCCTCTTACACAATAGCCATGAACTGTGGTAAAATAGTCTATTTAATTTACTCATTCATTGGACAAAGACTAACTGTGATTTAGAAGTGAACAAGCTTTTCCTACACAAAAGAACCTTATATTCAAAAGAAGGCAGACTATATGTATCCAAAAACTACAATGCAAGGCTTAATATACAATGATAAATGCAATAGAAGTACAGCAAGCTGTAGGACTTAAGAAGACAGAGAGTTGAAGTAAATGGTATTATATTTTAAAGACACCATATTTTCTAAATAATCTTATGCAAATTGGTGTTTCACTACATATATTGTACGATGAGTAAAATATAAGGACATTATTTTATGATTTCATGCATAACTTGCTATAGAGATGAAATGTTGATAATTGACATGTTGAGGGGCATGCTCATTCATATTTACAAGTAAAGTGGAATGGAGGACTAATGCTAATCTATTTCCACTTGGCAAATTTCATTAGAAAAGTATTACTGTGTTATTTGAAGTTGAAAATACTATAGAGTGTAATTTTTGCAGTAGTGACATTCTTTTTTTCATCATATGCTTATGGGAACAGCATTTTGAACTTCAAAACGCTAAATTGTATACACTTTAATTTTAAAATAAACTATAGCTATTTCTTTAGAATTTAGAACTGAGTGCTTCTTAAGAAAATTGGAGAGAACATGAAAGTATTGCAAATCATATTTACAAATCACTGCCTTAGGCAATATTTGTTTTGTTACATTCATAAACTTGGTAGAAAAAGAAAGTTGGACAGAATTACTCTGCACACTCCACTTAGCAGTTTACTCTTACCTATATATCTCTAGGATAATAGAAAATGTAAACCAAAGTAAAAGTTATATAGTAAATACGGCTATTTTAATTTTTCTGGTGTTAACCTAGTAAAGGGTGTTAAAATATTCTTGTTTGATTAATGTGCTCAACATGTTGAGATAGAAAAACCAGAACTTTGTGTAAAAGTACTTTTAGAACATTGCCCCTAACATTGGAGGAGGGTTGTGATTTAAAGCAAATGCCTAATATGTTGTTTTTAAAAGACAATTTGAGGATTCATATAGATTGCAATAGGACAGTTTATAATTTTCTTTTACAAACAATTTGCTTTTAAAGTCTGTAACTGATATTTCTTAAGGATTCAAAAAGAAAGTACATGTTTCATAGAGGATTATGAAAAACACCATCTGTATCATTTCTCAAAATGAAATATGCGAGCTCTAGTATGATTTGGGATTGACATAGCAATAGTACTTATTGGTTTAAATTTGAAATGAAATGAACAATTTTGTTTTTTTACATTATTCAAGTAAATTAATTTTAACCTGAAATATGAGATAAAAAAACCAATTGTTAAAATTCAGCATTAGTGATTAAATAGAATATTCATTTTCAAACTAAGATTATTCCTTTTATTCCCTGTTCATTTTATTTAGTTTTTTTTCCATAGTGTCATTTTGAAAAAATATCACTTAGATAACAACAAAACTTAGGTGACATTTAGGAAGATCCCACACAACCAAGATAGAACAGACAGCATGCCACATTGGTGTTATGCAAACAATTTGGGGTAACAATGCACTGTCATCTTCTGATTCCTAAATATAACTGCATTTTAATATTGCATATCTTTGTATTCTGAAATGATATAATAGTATCTTTTTGACTATTCCAGCACCTGCATTTCTGAATAATCTTTTAAATTTGATTTATTCATTAAAATGTCTTTGAGTATATAAATATTACTAATTATTAGGAGTGAATGAATTATATTATCCGGCATTATTTTGAAGTGAGCAGTACTATGTTCTGGGAAGTTTTCCCTATATTTGATTGTTTTTTTCCCCTCTTCTCCAGAACAAAAAGAGAGTAAATGTGAGTCATGCCAGAATGGACAAGAAGAACCGATCTCCAAATCCCATCAGCTTTACCTGGGATCATCTCCTAGGTCTAATGGTGTCGTTGGGAAACAAAGTATCGGGTCATCTATTTTAGAATATTCCAACAAGCATGATAGTGTCCTCTCTCCTCATCCTGGAGAGCAATCAGGAGGTGAAGAGAGTCCCAGGTCCTTATCATCCTCTGATCTGGAATCAGGAAATGAAAGTGAATGGGTCAAAGACTTGACTGCGACCAAGGCAAGCCTTCCTACAGTGTCCTCAAGACCAAGAGATCCTCTTGATATCCTTACTAAGATTTTCCCAAACTACAGGCGCAGCCGGCTAGAAGGCATTCTACAATTCTGCAAAGGGGATGTGGTCCAAGCTATTGAACAGATTTTAAATGGCAGAGAACACAAGCCGGACAACAGGAACCTAGCAAACTCAGAAGAACTGGAAAACACAGCCTTTCAGAGAGCTTCAAGTTTTAGTCTTGCTGGAATTGGTTTTGGAACTCTAGGTAATAAATCAGCTTTCTCTCCTCTTCAAACTACTTCTGTTTCTTATGGAGGTGATTCAGATCTCTACAGCTTAAATCCTAGAGTAGGTATCAGTCCATTAAGGGTGGCATATTCTTCTGCAGGAAGAGGGTTATCTGGTTTTATGTCACCCTACCTAACACCTGGGTTGGTACCCACCTTGCCTTTTCGGCCAGCTTTGGATTATACCTTTTCAGGGATGATTAGAGATTCTTCCTACCTTTCCAGTAAAGACTCAATAACTTGTGGCAGACTGTACTTCAGACCAAATCAGGACAATCTGTAATGTATATGCCCATTCTCCCTTTCTGGAGTTTTTCCAGAAGCATGTAGTACATGCACGTGCACACACATACACACACATCCATTAATATACTTCAATAAGTATGTGAGTGGATTATGAGGTCTTAAAATGCTAGTTTTTTTTTTCTCAAGCAATATAATAGGTCTTAGATCTGAGAACTCTTCATTAGCATTTATCAAGTGAAAGAAGTAAATTTGAACATTATGTAAGGAAATATTTAGTTTAATGAATTTTCTCCCTAAATTATCATTTGTAAAAATTTTTATTAAAACTATCCTTTTATTTTATTGAAAAGTGGAATTTTTTGTGATAAAATACATTTGTAAGTGTAAAGCAATCCAGCATAATATAAAACAAAAGGAAGAATTGAACAATTAAGGC
>NW_016803443.1:0-1778 GCF_001698545.2 Rhinopithecus bieti | reverse complement strand
CACCACCACGCCCGGATAATTTCTTTTTGTATTTTTAGTAGAGACGCGGTTTCACCTTGTTAGCCAGGATGGCTACAATCTCCTGACCTTGTGATCTGCCCTCCTGGGCCTCCCAAAGTGCTGAGATTACAGGCGTGAGCGACCGCGCCCGGCCTCCTGTATTATTTCTTACAATGTCAAGTGAATCTACAATTATCTCAAAATAAAAACATTTACTAAAAAACAGTGTAGACATCTTAACATATAGTTACACTTAATTAATTTGAAAGGTAAACCAAAGAGCTAAAAAGTCAGACCAGTGTTTCAAAAATCCAAACACGAGGGAAGCCCAAAAGACAGCCAGGAGTAGGTAGCGAAATCCTGCAGAGCACTTTGTCAATTAAGTCATTCTCACAGGTAGCAGGAGAGCCCCAGACTCTCCTGGAGGTTCATCTGTGACATCCTAGGAGGAGAAATACAAGCCATGCAGCCACTGTTTGAACTGCTCTTCCCTGGGGCTGCTCACAAAGCCAGGCAGAAAACAGGGTAGAAGTCTTTCTTCAAGTTTTGTCTGTCCACACTGGCTGACTGGATGCTCTGGTGAGCCTAATATTGGTGTATCTATTGCCTGGCATCGGAAATAGGAAGAACCACTTAGAAAATGACAAATACAGTGGGTTACCTAGGGGCCCTGGAGGGGCCATTCTGTAAGCAGAAGTCAGTGTTTACTGTACTATAATTTACATACTATCTAACAGTCTGGGCAACCAAAACTTCTTAATCTCCTAGCAAAATTATAGCTGTCATAGAATTATCTAAAAGAATTGCTCTAGTTTATATGTGTGTACCCACAAGCTGAGCAAAAAACAAATTAGACCCTTGGAAGCAGCACACTAAATACTAAAATATCATATTTAAATACCAAAATATTATAGATCACAAAACAAATATAGTAGGAGAAAGAGTCATAGCAATAAAATGTTAATACTGTAAGGATAAAAGAATAAAATAATACTTTTGGACAATTCAGGCTCCTACTCCTTCCAGATTCTCCTCCTCCTTAAGACCATTTGGAAGTAACCAGCTCTGTACTTGGGATAAAGAGGCTGAATTTTGCTGCAAATAAAAATTGGTACAACTGCTTTCAACCGCAGGTGGTGGTTGCTCATTTTAAAAAAATACTAAAAAAAAAATACTTAAAAAAAATGGTTGGCAACACCTTTCATCATATTTAGAAAAGAACCAATGGTAGTGAAAAAAATCAAAGCAAATTAAAAAAAAAAAAAACCTTTATTTTGAGATAACTTTAGACTTATAGAAGAGTTGCAGAAATAGTACAGAAAATTCCCATACATCCTTCACAGCTTCCCCCCGTTAACATGTTACATAACCATGGAAGATTTAACAAAACTAAGAGCTTTGATACAATACTACTAACCGAAGTGCACGACAGAACTTTAAAAATATTTCTCACACTTTGGGAGGCTGAGGTAAGCAGATCATGAGGTCAGGAGGTTGAGACCATCCTGGCTGACACGGTGAAACCCCGTCTCTACTAAAAATACAAAAAATTAGCTGAGTAAGGTGAAATGCACTTGTAGTCCCAGCTACTCAGGAGGCTAAGGCAGAAAATTGCTTGAACCCAGGAGAAAAAGGTTGCAGTGAGCTGAGATTGCACCACTGCACTCCAGTCTGGGTGACAGAACAAAACTCCACCTAAAACAAAAAAATTATGTGTCTGTGCGTGTGTGTGTGTGTGTGTGTGTGTGTATATGTGTGTGTGTGTATATATATATATA
>NW_016803442.1:0-1169 GCF_001698545.2 Rhinopithecus bieti | reverse complement strand
TAAATAAATATATTAAATTTGACTAAATTACATGTTGAAGTGAATCATCGGCAGAAGAAAAGTTTCTTTTTCTCCTTTCCGATTTATTAATTTATCAAATTAACTATAATTACATAAAGAGACAAAAATTTAAGAGATTGATTTAGAAAATAAAAAATATGATAGAATTACTGTTACATATTGTCGGCCACATCACAATTAAACTCCAGAGAGAAAATATAAAAACCCAAAAATAATTCCCAACAGATACAGCATAAAATTCAATTCTGTCCCATAATAATCATTTTTAATAACATTGTTTTATTTGGAAATTATAACAATACAATTATTTTTCAGTTCAGAATTTATAAAAGAATAATATAACTTGTAAGAGGCTGGCCCTGAAATCAAATCATTTTTAGATTTACTCTTAAGCTACATTTACTCATGTACAAAATGGGTTAAGAAGAAGTAGATATTTCACTTAAAGAGCTTAGCAAAATGCTTAACACTGAGTAAGCTCTCAGCAATGTTAGTTTCCACTAATGGTATTTATTTGATTTCAGTTGTCCATTACAGGAAATGCATGGTTTAAATTCTTACTGAAAATGAATTAAAGATATACCTAGAAAGTTAAACCTGGATTAACCATGTAGAATTCAAAAATACTAAATATTAGCATAAAAGAACAAAGTGATATTGGTAAAATGTATTGCTGAAATCAGTGTATAAAAAAGAGGATATCTGTGTAGACAGAAAATAAGTTGATAAGAAGAATGAGTTTGAAATACATGGAGTACATTTTATGAAAATGCTATATGGCTAATAAGAGATTTAACGAGATATTTGGTTGAAGCAAGTAGAAATTTAACAGTGATCCATTATTTACGTTCAGTTTCTCCTGCCATGAAAGACATATTAAAGATTTTGCTCATTTGTATGCAGTGGGCAAATGACAAAAAACTAAAGCATACAGGGAAGATTTATGTTCTCCGATGTGCTTTAAGACATTACGCGAGTTAGAAAACCCATGGGTCACAGCTTACATGGGTTTGGAAAATTAACAAATACTGATTTCAAACCCCAAGGGATATCTATGTCATATTTATTTTCAGTAGAAATCTAGTCATTTTTTACCATAAATGTACAGGAATTCTCAATGGACACTTTTGCTAAACATTCAGATTAAA
>NW_016803441.1:2139417-2148828 GCF_001698545.2 Rhinopithecus bieti | reverse complement strand
CATGTACCCTAGAACTTAAAGTATAATAAAAAAAAAATTAAAAAAAAAAGATAAAAATGAAAAAAAAAAAGTTAACACACATTCATGTTAAAAACTCTTACAACCTGGGAACAGAAAGAAACTTTCTCAACATGTTTAAGAGCATGTGAAGATAACTTACAGCTAATATCATACAAGACAGTGAAGAACTAAAAACTTTCCTCCAAAGATTGGAACAAGTAAAAGGTTTCACATAGACTACTTTTATTCATCATTTTACAGGAGGTGATAGCCAGTGCAAATATTTGGCAATTGTAACAGTGCAAAACCTAAGAAATTTTTCAAAAATACTATTAATAGTAAAATTTACAGTGATCACAGGACACAGAGTCAATATCCAAAACTCAAATTTATTTTTGATAATAACAATAAATCATTGGAAAATAAAATATATATTTGATAGCATCAAAAAAGATAAAAATACATAGGGCTAATCATTTCCAAGACCTGCATACTGAAACTATGTACAAAAGTGTCAAAAAAGGAAATTTAAGACCAAACTAGGAAATTTAAGAGTGTGGCTGAATTTGAGGATAATGTATGAGGTATAATAGGTAAAGGTGACTACAGGTAAAAAGACAGTCAAAGGCAATTGCCTCAAGGAGGCTACATGAGATATTCTTTTTCTGGAAAATGGAGGTCCATGATAAAAGATGTGTCTCAGTTTCATATTCACACTTAGTGCTAAGCAGATCATTGTGTATGTGTGTATCTTCTTGTCCCATATACACTTCTTAACATTACCAAACTCTCTGTTTAAATAAAGACCTCTTGCCTTTCAGCCCCTAGACCTGATGCTGAGTTAAATGGAGCGTGCTCTTCCCTCGTTCAACCTGTTATTACCCAGGCTCTGACCTAGTTATGTGATGAAATGTTTTGTAGATGTATGTACTTAGGTGGCTTTATTTTCGTGCATTTAATGATAAATTTTGCTTACAAATATATTTATGAGGCTTCAGAAATATGACTGACGTATTTATGACCTACCATTTCTAAATTAATCCACAAAAGAAAGGTGTCTGCGTATGCTGATAGTTCCTCGAATGAACTACAGTGCCTCATTACAAAGTGGCCATGGGTCTTAGACCACCCAGAAAAAGCCATTACAATGAGATTAGATCAATTTGCAATATGATGTCTTTGGACACTGCCTTTTTGCACCACACTAATTTGACTTGGTTTGCTCTCCATTTCTTATTTCTTACTTTCTTCTTGAGTTTTGAGGTTTGAGACTTGGTTTTTCAGAATAAAGCATGGTCTTTCCAGGCCATCTATCCTGATAATTTGCGATTTTAACAAAGATTCATATTCTTTTTTGGAAATGCTCATAGTAAAACCCCAGGATATTTATTTTATCATTTATTGTTAATATTCCTGTGAGGACTTAGCACAATAGAATATAATCTTACTTGTACATAATTTGGAACTAGTTTAGGCCCTTTTTCTTTTACCATGTTGGAAACTGTGAGTTTTAGTGAAGACCAGATTTACAGCAGCTGGTGTTAATTAGACCAAAAAATTATTCTTATTTTTGCTTGTTCATTAGCAAATTATGTCACCCAATGTATGTTACTTCCAAGTTAATTTTTAAATTATAGGAAATAATTTTATTTATTTATGACCTTTTTTGTACATTCAAATTTCAACTTTATATAGGGTATTTCAACTGTAATATTTGACCTTTGAAGTCTACTTTTTTTTTTTTTTTTTGCTGGATCTCAGTAAAATTGCTAGAACCAGTGACTGATATTTTGGGCCACAAAAGAAATCTCAGATATTTGGCTAGTCATTGGAATTATGTATAAGAGAAAAAACAATGTTTTTTTCCTCACGCATCCCAAGGTCTGTGGCTGGCACCCATATAACAAAACACAGATGAACAAGAAAAAAGTATAACAAATGTATTAACCAAAGTTTTATGGGGAACAAAATCCATTAGAAATGAGGACCACACACCCAGGGAAAACGGAGTATTTTTGTGCTTAGATTCAGTAAAATCATGTAGAAGTGTGATGGGACAAAAGGGGTACGATCTCATGGTAAACAAATTGGGGGAGAGGGACCGAGCAGGGCCTCTGTGATAACTTTTCTTGACCTCTGAGTATAAGGCAGTACCCCTTTGAGATGAAGTTCTTATAAGCTGCTTTCAGTTGAAGTAGGACAGAGAATTCCTTTTTGGCCAGGTCTCACATTGAAAGGCAGGAGAAGCTCAGAGTGACCTTGTTTCTGAGGCCCTTCCAATCACCTTCAGTTCAGAGTACTTTGGGGTACCATTTTCTGAACCCCTAGAAAGAGGAATCAGGCAAATGTTGAATTTGTTCCATTAACTACACATTGTTTATATGTATTTTCTTTGCCATTTCTCAGTTTCCAATAGTGTAGAATAAAAATGGGGGGATAAGTTTGTATCTGCTATATAATCAAGAAGTTATGTTCTTTTCTCTATTTAATAGATAATTTGTAATGATTCTATATTATTTTAGTTAATAAATATTATGGACTAGATCTTATTTAAAATTTTTAATGTATATTTTAATTTGCTATAACGCCTACAACTTCGAGAAAGAGATTTACTGGACAGATAATGTCCAAATTCACACAGGTCGACAGAAGCCACAGAGAATGGAACTGTGGGCTTGAATTGCATCTGTGTTTTCTGCTCTTCTCTCTCATCTCTGCTTTTGCCATCTTGCTGTCTTCCTTGTCTTGTAATTTACACAGACCTTCATCATCCTAAAATATTCTGTCAGCAAAGTTTAACATTGTTCAAGGTTAATAGCGAGTGAAAAACAATGTATAGATGTGCTCATATTAAATATTAGCTCCACATAGAATGTTATCCAGGGATTGATCCAGGCTGTGTCAGGTGCATCCCTGAATCGTCTGCCATGACCAAGCCAATAATGGGCCAAGATAGGGAAAGTGTGAGGGAGTATCCAAGAAAAACAAAACTACTACACAGCTTAAGGAGTATTTAGTTATTCAAAATATTTTAAGTACTATTGGTTAGTTTATGAAGGCATTTTCCCAGAAAATTCATAACTATTACAAGATATTAAAGAGATTTCTAAGGTCTTCTCTGGAAAGAATTAGGAAGTATAAAAGTTCATGTCTCAAAATAACATTAATTCATTATCATAGTTTGATAATTATTTTATTTAAAATATCATTAATTGTTAAAAGCACAACACACTTCTATTATGCTACCATTTAGAGATACATAAGGTTAACATTTTAGATGTAATTCTTTCACTATTATTGTAAATTGTATATAAAATGTATTAATTTTCTTGAAATTTTTTTTGAAAAAACACACATTTACTTGTATACTTTTGCTCCTTAGTACTATATTATAAACATATATCCACATCATAAGAGATTTTACTCTAAACTTGTTTTATTGGCTGCACAATACCCCATCAGATAGTCCCACCTTGTTTATTTAACGAACACCCTATTGTTGGATATTAAGACGTGTGTATAATAATTTGATAAACAATCCTCTAGATAAATATTTACACATAAATATAATTGTTTTCTTTTGTTGTTGTTGTTTTGTTTTATTTATTATTTTTTGACACAGGGTCTGGCTGTGTCACCCAGACTGCAGTGCAATTGTGGGATCTCGGCTCACTGCAGCCTCCACCTCCTGGGCTCAAACTGTTCCCGCACCTAAGCCTTCTGAGTAGCTGAGACTACAGACGCACGCCACCATGCCTGGGTTATTTTCATCTAGAATTGCTTTCTTCAGATAAATTTCTAGAAATGATAAACAATGTATTAAGTATTTTATACACATAGCAATATATTTTATTAGTTAAATAAGTGGCTGGTCATCTCACACAATTCAATTCATAAATCAATGTCAGGTTTGTATCTGGCGTTTCATCGAGTGTCAAGTGGAAGCTGATTATCTTTTATGAAATTAGAGAGTATAAGAAGAAAAATCAGGCAGGATATAAAATACTAGCAAAGCATTTTAATGAGAATTGTACTGACTTTTTAATTTGACTGTTCTTTCAGCATTGTCTGAAAGAGTCTGATTTTACATTGAAATTTTTTGACATATTTCAGTGAGAGATACGTGGGAGAGATAGGAGAGATAAGGAAAGTATACTTATAGGAGTCAGGATGATTATCTTCATTTTAGCATTACAAAGTCTGACAAGTCTGAAATTTAGAAAAACAGGCATCAGCCTGAACACTCAGGCAGGAATTAGCACTGTAGTCTTGAGGCAAAATTTCTTCTCTAGAAAACCTCAGTTTTTTCTCTTAAAACCTTCAACTGCTTAGATGAGGCTCTACCCACATTATTAAAAGTAACCCCTTTTACTTAAGTCAACTGATTGTAGATGCTAGCCACATCTACAAAATACCTTCCCAGGAACATCCAGATTAGTATTTGATTAAATACATAATTAGTATTTGATTAAGTCCCATAACTTTACTAAGTCAACACATAATACTAGCCATCGCAAGGGTTTATACATTAAAACTATTAGGATATATAAAGACTGGACACTGAATTCTATAACCCTAGTAAATCTTGAAATATACTGTATGTCCTTTATGAACATTTTCTAAAGCTGTAGTAATTTGCTGTTTGCATATTAATTTATTGTTTTAATGCTTTAGTGCTCAAACAATAGAAACAGGCCTTTGTGCCAATTTCAAATGCCTTCTACTCGTTTCTTACTATTATTGTAAAAATTACCACAAACTTGGTGGCTTAAAATATTTATCACATCTTTGCAACATAAATGTATTTTCATATAATTCTAGAGGCCAGAATTCTGAAATTGCAGCTAAAATAAGGTTATTGGTAGAGTGGCATTCCTTCTGGATCCTCTAGGGGAGAATCTCTTCCTTGCCTTTTCTAGCTTCTAGAGTCCACCTACATTTCTTGGCTTGTGGCCCTTTCCTCCATTTTAAAAACCACAAGTGTAGCATCATAAAAATTTTCTCTTCTCTGACCTCTGCTTCCATCACCACACCTCCTTCTCTGACTCTGACCTTGCTGCCTTCCTCTTGCAAGGGTTACCTTTTTTATCACATTGGGGACATAAGAATAATTGAGGATAATCATCCCATCTCAAAATTCTTAACCATAATCATATCTGCTAAGTACCTTTTGTCATTTGAGATAATATATTCACAGGTTCCAGAGATTAACACACAAACATTTTTGGGGTACCATATGCTCATATAATTTCTCTGTATTTATTGTCCTGAAAAAAATAGATAATTGTTTAAATAACATATGAATATTTATGTTCATTCTATGTTTAGCCTCAATTTTAGCATATTAGTTTGATTAGCCTTCAAAGAGAGGTACTAACATTATTAGAAGATAGTTCTCAAAAGATAAAATAATGACTCTTATACAAATATAACATAAATACATGTCAAAGATCTAATGTAACTGATTAGTTAATGAGAGAACCAGTAAAATAGTTATTTCAAAGGAGAATTCAAAATATCACATTTACATGAGTCAATCAAAAATGCTGAAATTAATTTACAAGAAGATGCAAAACTGGCTTTTTCCCCCCCATTGGATATGAAGCAAAATTAATTATTTTCATGTCTGTAGACAAGAATGCTCTCCTTTCCTATCGGTCATTCACAACTCAGTTATAAAATAGCTCAAAGAAAATAATGTTGCAAAAACTAGATAAACTGGAAAGGTATGCTGTTAAATCACTTTAACACTTCCATTAAAGTCATTCAATAATTTTTTAGTGAATTTCAAAGTCTTTCACAATGTTTTCTGACAACATTTTTACTAAATTTACATTTAGTAAATGTATCAAAATGGAAAAGAAAGGCATATCTTAAAGTTTATATTAAAAGTCAAAATTAAAAACAGAAATAACTATTTATTTAAACTTTATGTTTAAATACTACAATTCTAAGGGCAAAACAATGTACTAATGGTTATGACAAATGAATACAAAATTCTATGTTCTACAATATATCCTCAATTTAGTGATTTTGAAAAAGTTAGATTGACTTTTGTTCTCTAAAGTTTACTTTAGATTTTATTTCAGATGTTTTATTTCAGAATTTTTTACACTTACAATGTTTTTACGTTCATTTTCAAAGCACATTAAAAGAAACAAAATGTGTACCTTCACAAGTACATTAATTCCAAAAATGAAAAATATTTAACATGACTGCTAAATTCTAAATTCTTATTGTCTAATAAAATAAATTGTAGAAGAGAAAATAAATTAGAAGAAAAGAACTTTTACTAATATGTTTTGTTTCACCAGGATTTTGAGATCTAGTGAGATTGCATTCAAGTGAAAATAGGAACATGCATTTGTGCAATATTTGCACTTTACATTATTTTAAGAACCAATTAATACCTCAAAATGCCAACTTTTCAAAAAACTTCTATGATTAGCAATCACAAACTTACCTATTTACAAATATTCTGGAAGTATCTCTTGAATAAAGTTCTTTACTATTCCCCAGTTATCTCTTCTAAAGTTTTAAAATACCATTTTCTATTCACAGTCTATATTTCCTTACCATCCACTCAGGCCACAGCTTCAGAAGTTCTACAGAATATCAGCTTTGACATTCTAATTTAATAAATGAGTTGACTTTAATTTTCTTTCTCCTTTACTTCTTTGCAGCATTTTTATTCTATAATGTCTTTTCCCCTAGGACTGAGGACTTAATTAAGTTGTAGTTAGTATTAGTTTGCTAGGACTGCCACAACAAAATACTACACACTGGGAGACTTATTTATTTCTCACAATTCCAGAGTCTGGAAGCCCAAGACCAAGGTGTGAGCAGATTTGGTCTCTCTCGGGTTTTCTCCACTTACAGATGGCCACCTTCTCACTGTATCCTCACAGGACCTTTTCCCCACGTGTGTGCACCCTTGGTATCTTTTTTTTTTCTTTTTTTTCTACAGAGTTTCGCTCTGTTGCCCAGCCTGGAGTGCAGTGGTGTGACCTTGGCTTACTGCAACCTCCATCTCCCACGTTTGAGCGATTCTCCTGCCTCAGCCTCCCAAGTAGCTGGGATTACAGGTGTCCATTACCACGCTGGCTAATTTTTGTATTTTTAGTACAGATGCAGTTTCACCATGTTAGCCAGGCTGGGCTCGAACTCCTAACCTCAAGTCATCTGCCTGCCTCAGCTTCCCAAAGTGCTGGGATTTCATGCATGAGCCACTGTGCCCAGCCCCTGGTATCTTTTCTTACAAGGATGTCAACCCTATTAGGTTAGGAACCCTGCTTTCTGACCTCACTTAACCTTGATTACTTCTTTAAAGGGCCTATCTTCAAATACAGTCACATTGTAGGTTAGGGCTTGAACATAGAAATTTTGAGGAGACCTCATGCAGTCCATAGCACCCCTTAGCTTCGATGCTAAAGTGTTCTCTAGATTTGTCTATTACATCACTGACCCCCTTCCCCAACTCTTCATTTTCATTCCTATTCTCTAAAAGCAAATGATTTCCAGACCTTCTCTTTTCTTTTATTTTCTCCTCTGTAAAGTACTTTCTCTTTCTCTTCTTTTCTATCCGTTTTTCATTTTAGTCAGTATTATCACCTCTCACAGTTTCTAAAATAATCTCATTAATGTTGGCTCCATGATTTATTTTCCTGGTCCCAATCTCCCTCAAGGTTCAGATTCACACCTCTTGTTGTGGGAAATATTTATCTATGTACCCCGTCCATGACAAACTCAAACTTTCCAGAGCCAAACTCATCATTTACATTCCGAACTTAACTCCTCGTGAGTTCTATTTTTCTGAGCACAGTCATATTCTGCTACCCACATCAATTCCTGAGTCACCATTGCCAATACATTATTTCTAATATATTTTTCACATCTAAGGCCTCCATTTTACTTCCTTTGTTATTTCCACATTTCAGGTGTTTATTGTGAGATCGATTATTTTATTAGTCTCTTTAACTGTTCTCCCAACATCCAGTCTCATCCCTGAACAGCAACACTGGTTGATGTTTTCAAAACATAGTATTAATTTCATTGCTTCACTGCTTTTCAATATTCACTACCTTCCATAAGGTGCTACATAAAATTTAGGGAGCCAGATACTGGCTCTCCAGTATATGTCAGGATCCACCCACAAGTAACTATTCACTAATTTTTCAAGCATGATTTGCACTTTCCTGACTGTAGGTATTTGGCTTTTAGACTTTCAGAAATTGTTGAAATAAAAAGAATGGCAATTTTAAAGTCAATTATGTCTGAAAATGAATTCTATCTTTCCCATAATTTGTATCTCTTGCTTTGGGCAGTACTTAGTCACTTTAAGCAATTTCTTTCCTCCTTTCATCTCTACTTAAAAAAATACAAAAAATTAGCTGGACATGGTGGCGGGCACCTGTAGTCCCAGCTACTTGGGAGGCTGGGGCAGGAGAATGGCATGAACCCAGGAGGCGGAGCTTGCAGTGAGCTGAGATAGCGCCACTGCACTCCAGCCTGGATGACAAAGCGAGACTCTGTCTCAATAAATAAATAAATAAATAAATAAATAAATAAATAAATAGTTTAAAAAAAATTAAAATGAGGGAAAAAGTATTTAAATTACATGTGTACAAAATACTGTAAACTTTTAGGTCCTTTAATATACTTTTATCCTCTGCTTCTTACCTATAATAATAGGATTCTTTAAATTTTTACAACATAGTTCTTATTATTGCTTTGGTAATACTTTCCCATACTAAATTCATTTTTAATTAATGTACTTTTAAATGGATTTTTTAAAAGATTTTCCTCCCCCAGGTTTTGCAAAGCTATTTGTGCTAGATATAAAAGATACTACAATTTATTTTGGTAAATCACTGGGCCACATTAATGACCCAGTGGATAGATTTGACAAAAGAACTTACATTATAAATGATAAAAGTTTAGGTATAAAAAATTGAGGAACATTTATACTATGGCCTATCCAATAGATTTTTAAAGCAGAAACACACAAATAATACAGTCATTGGCAAACTATCAAAGAAGTTTATTCAGGTTTCTTTTGATTCTGAAATCTGTGCATGAGAAGAAACAATCTTGGTAAAATAAATGTTGCTGTTAGTGTATTCTCTCCTTCCAAAATGCTTTCTGTAATTTTAACTTTGGACTGAAAATACAATGATGTATTAATAGCTTAAATGGTCAAATATGGTTTTGTATATTTTAAATTTATAATAAAAAGCAAAAGGGATTTATACTAGTGACAACACATCTTTAGGGAAACAGAATGGAGAGAATTACATTTTAAAGAGGCTCCATAGAGAGCAATCAACACATGATTCTTATGCGGGTTAGCAATTTCTTTATGAAAATGTATTAATCTGTTTTGCATGTGAAGACAGTAAAACTTGAAAAGGA
>NW_016803441.1:2092371-2139337 GCF_001698545.2 Rhinopithecus bieti | reverse complement strand
TTTTGTAAAAAGCCAATAGGACTTAAAAAGCTATTATTAAGACTATTTATGGCTAGTTTTTACTCTTAGTTATCAGGTGTTTAAGAAAGTACTTGACATGGTACAATATATATTAAAGCATAATAAACTAATCATTTAAAGTTTGCAGATACTTTATATACACACGTCGTACAATTTGCAAACCATTAAAACAAAATTAAACAATAAAGCAATTCTGCATCTTGTTTTATCTGGAGAAAATAATTTGGCTTGAATTGGAAATTATTGGATTTCCATTTTCACTTTTCACTATTGTAGTAATTTTGTCTATGACAGTTAAAAAGAAAACTTTTGAGGTGGGTTATGACTTCAAACATTTAATACCCTTTCATCTCCCTCCTCTCTTCTCTTTTTCAATTTTCCTTCTTCTTCTTTTCCTTTCTTTCTTCCTTCCACCCATCTTTTATATATTTGTATTTTGTATACTTACCGCAAGTAAATCACTGTGCTTTGAGAGATGGAGTGAAGAAATAAATACATCATCCCTGACTTCAGTGTGCTTCATCTAATGAAAGAAATTACATATAAGCACAAGATAGCAGTACTTTGAATTAAGTACTGTGATCTCAATATATAGTTGTAGCACACTCTGGAAAAGAACTTTGAGGGGTGATGGTCAGATAAAACTTCAAAGAGGAAATGCTGCTTGATATTGTTTAAAAGAAGGAATACCAATCCAGCATACAAAGAACAAGAGGCCATTTCCAGTGAATACCACATGTAGAATTTATTCATGTTTGCTAAAGTCATGTTTTATAAGAGGGATTTTCATGTCTACGTTTATGACTCAGAGTACTAGAATAACTAGTGGAACCACATCTGGAGCAGACAAGGAGTTAATTCTTTAGCTAAGAAATTTTGAAGACTAGCAGCAACAGCAACAATAAAACTAATGTGAAAACAACATCCCTATAATGAAGAATATGAATTGTATATGGTTATAAGACAGCTTACTGAAACAATTATATTCAACATCTAGAAATAGTACATAATGGCCTTCAATTTTTTTCTCTACTAAAATTAATGAAAACCAATTGCCAAGTCCAACTATGAGATCTTCCATTTTATCTTCTACTACTAATTTCTCATCCTGCTTTCTTCCCATACTGCTATCCCATTTAATAGATTCTCATCCCTTTCTTGGTCTAGTCAGCTCTGTCCTGAAATGATCCGTTTGTCATATTAGAAGCTTTATCCCTAATTTCAGAAAACTCTTGTTCTTTTTGTGAAGTGCTAATAAATATATGGATTTTAGGTACAGAGACATTGTCCAATGCGTTTAAAACATGTTTTCCTCCAGTGCATTCTGTTAAATGCTACCACACGCTATTCATTATCCTGGAAATGGTTTCTGTCTTTTTATGTGGAACTGTAGTTTTATGTCTCCTTTGAACATTGTCTGTTAGCTGACTCCCTTTTTCTGTCTGCTTTATACTTTGCTAGAGTTGGAAGAGAGCTGCTATTTCTGGCTTCTGAGATAAAAACATTAATTTCCAGGTACTGAGCTGAGAACAGATCCCTAAATACAAAGAAATATGGATGCCATTGTATTGCCTACTAAACAGTCCCTCTTTCTGCAGGAGCTTGAATTTTTTTATTGTTCAACCTTCTATATCTACTAACAGTAAGCTGACTCAATCACAGGTTTAAAAGCATAAAACAGCATGGTCAATTCAGGAAACAGAGGGAACTTTTATTTATGGCTAGACCAACTGACTAGGGAAGCAGTAGGAGACAAAGCTAGAGGGTTAAATATAGGCTCAGTAATGGTAGACTCTGACGTGTGCTAAATATTTCTGCTTTTTACAGTAGACTGTGCAGAGCTACTAAAAGGTTTTCAACAGAAAGCAACACTTTCAGATTTTTATTTTAGCTATATCACTCTGGTAGGGAAGGGATTAATTTCTTAGAAGTGATATTTACAAAGATACAGGTAAATTAGAAGTTACTCTAAGACTACCTGCTCAAGAAGAGGTTGTTAAGTGACATTTTGATAAGGGCATTCTTGACACGGTATATTTGATGCTAGGGGCATTTGTATTATATTACATTATATTATATATATGTGTGTATGTGCATGTATACATATGTGGATATGAGTTAGATTTTATATCAGTCTTTCTAGATGTAGACATATACATATATATGCATATGCATGGATTAAAACCTTAACTCAAACCCCTTTCCTATCTGCTCATTTGTTAGTAATGGTTTTTATGACCACAGTTTGTACACATCTGACAACCCTCAAACTCACCACATTTCTTTAATACCTCTGTTTCCATATCAAAATAAAACATATTAAAACCTGTTTTATGTGACCAAACCACTTGCATGTTTTAGGTCTTTAAAAATATAATTCTGAACATTTGAAACACATTAAAATATACGTGGCTCAAACAAATGATTGAGGTCACAAGATCATAGTCAAAGCCTTTTGTTTCCATCTTACACTTGTCAGGTTAGGAAAGAACAATGATTTACACTGACAAGAAAAAAGAAAAGAAAAGAAAAGGAAAGAAAAGAAAAAAACACCAAAAGCAATGGCAACAAAAGCCAAAATTGACAAATGGGATCTAATTAAACTAAAGAGCTTCTGCACAGCAAAAGGAACTACCATCAGAGTGAACAGGCAATCTACAGAATGGGAGAAAATTTTTGGAATCTACCCATCTGATAAATGGCTAATATCCAGAATCTACAAAGAACTTAAACAAATTTACAAGAAAAAAATCAAACAACACCATCAAAAAGTGGGTGAAGGATATGAACAGACACTGCTCAAAAGAAGATATATATGCAGCCAACAGACACATGAAAAAAGGCTCATCATCACTCACAATCAGAGAAATGCAAATCAAAACCACAATGAGATACCATTTCACACCAGTTAGAATGGCAATCATTAAAAAGTCAGGAAACAACAGGTGCTGGAGAGGATATGGAGAAATAGGAACACTTTTACACTGTTGGTGGAACTGTAAACTAGTTCAACCATTGTGGAAGACAGTGTGGCGATTCCTCAAGGATCTAGAACTAGAAATACCATTTGTCCCAGCAATCCCATTACTGAGTATATACCCAAAGGATTATAAATCATGCTACTATAAAGACACATGCACATGTGTGTTTATTGCGGCACTATTCACAATAGCAGAGACTTGGAACCAACCCAAATGCCCATCAATGATAGATTGGATTAAGAAAATGTGGCACATATACACCATGAAACACTAAGCAGCCATAGAAAAGGATGAGTTCATGTCCTTTGTAGGGACATGGATGAAGCTGGAAACCATCATCCTCAGCAAACTATCGCAAGGACAGAAAACTAAACACCACATGTTTTCACTCATAGGTGGGAATTGAACAATGAGAACACTTGGACACATGAAGGGGAACATCACACACTGGGGCCTGTTGTGGGGTCGGGGGAGCAGGGAGGGATAGCATTAGGAGATATACCTAATGCAAATGATGAGTTAATGGGTGCAGCACACCAACATGGCACATGTATATATATGTAACAAACCTGCACGTTGTGCACATATACCCTAAAACTTAAAGTATAATTTAAAAAAAGAATAAAAAAACCCACATAATTTAGTCATTAAAAGTAGAGTACTGAATTCTGACTATTGAAGTATTTGGAAATTTCATGACTGGGCCTTGTGAGTTCATTCTGGATGATACCAAAAGTATCAAGGCGTAGCCACCTCAGAAGTTTTGAGATGAGAAAAAAAATATTAGTTTTAAAGAGAATAGTGAATTTACATACATTTGATTAGTACTGATTTCATTTCTTGGAATTTGCTTTTGCTTTAATATGGGGTACAAAAGGGCACCAAGAGTAGGGAGAGATGAGAAAGCTAGAGGGCCCAGAAGGAATAGGGTCTAGGGGTTCTTCTGCAGAGCTTATTTGGTGATTTTAATACAAGAACAAATCAATGCCCTCATATTTTGATATTACCATGTTGACTGCTCAATGGCTGCAGCAAATTAGCCACAAAATTGTGTTGTTTCAGATGAGAATTTTGAAGCAAGATTGTAAAAAGTAGGAATTAAGAGAGCGACAAACATACGGGAGGCACTGTTGAGTTGAGAGAATAAACAGTTTTAGATTTGATATGCACGATGGCTAAAGAGAAGTTGAGAAGTCTGAAAACAACTCACATGTTTCTGATTTTGGAATTGAAAGGATTAGTGCCTTTTATTTTTAAGGTATTTATTAAGCATCTGTTGTGTGCCAAGACTGTTCCAGATGTTCGAAATAGTGCAGTAAACTAGACAGACTTGTCCTTCTCTTCATAGAAATTTTATTCTGGTGAAGCAGAGCAATCATAATCAAATAAGCAAATAAATAAAGTTTGGCAATGGTACATACAGTGAAAAGAAGGGATATAGGAAAGGGTTATTTTCAAAAGAGAAAGAGGAGGACTCATTCACGACATGACATCTGAGCCAAGACTTGAGAAAAGTGTGGAAATGAATGAATGGTATTTCTATTGCCTTTGGCCTAATTGTATTTATATCCTGGGCTTTGGGAGCGGTTCTGATTTGCATGTCTATCATAATGTTAATTTCTTATTATTTTTTCACAATCCAACTGGGGAGCTACTTTTCATCACTCACTAAACCAAGTTTTGAAAGCAGCGCAGCTGGCAGGAGTTCTTTAGTTTTCTATTACAATATTGTTGGTAACTTCCTTTTCCAAACTTTACATGCTGTTCTAGACACATAGTATCTGAACCACGATCCCTAGAGATAGATACTCACTTCTTATAAGAATGTTGAATCCCCGAAACATAGAAATCAGTCATTTCTCTGCTCTCCCAGTCACTACCCTACAGGTGAGAGTTTAACTTTTGTCTTACATTACGATCACAGCCATGCCGCCAACTTACTTCTATAGAGTTTGTTCAGATTTTCAAAAATGTCTTTAAAAACTTTGGAATTTTAAAATGGTTTTAGTGATGAATAAGGAAAAACTTTTGTTGCCATATTTTTGACCCTGCTACATGTTTGGTGATTTAAGTAAGTAAAAGGGTGATTGCAGCCAAATCCAAGTTTGTGTTTATGTTGTTATAGAGGGAGCAAGTAAGCATGATTTATATATACATGTAAAGTGGAAGATGGAGTCCAATAGATAGATGGATTCAAGTGTTTTCATATTCATCAGGCACGTTCCTGAAAAGTCCTTTATTCCATCTTTATTGAAGTTTATTAGTAAGCTACTTAAAATGTTAGAAGTTATGTTTTTGAGGATCTGAATTCTTACTACAGCTAAAATCATAAAATTATCTGTGGTGACTGAACTCTGATTATGGCAAAGCAAAATTAAAGCAATATTATATTAATTATTATTAATTATATTACTTTTTCTTTATTATTCTGTTTTTTTTTTTTTCCTTTTCCCATGTCCTCTTGCCTAAATTACTCGTAGAATAACACTCATCAGAACTGTGGTTGATAATAACCTCAGGATAATTTAGCATGGGCTAGAAACATTTGCATTCCAGGGATGAAAACCACTTTACAAATTGCTTAATTAATATGATACACGCTATTCAAAGAATAAGTCTACTGCTGGGCTCTATATAGCTTACTTACCTGTGCTTTGTAAATTGTAAATAATAAATGCTAATATTCCAAACAACTTGATTTCAAATAGTTTGTAAACAAGAAGAAAAAATTTTACAAAAGAAAGTTTTTGACCATTTTCTTCTATTATTACCATGAGAAATTCATCTTCTAGAATGATATAGACTCAGTAGTCATTCACACGTGCACATTTCAAGCACAAACTTCTGCATCTATGTTTGTAATCTTAGATGTGCACACACACATATAAATGTATACATAAACTGATAAAGTTTAATGAAATGAAATTTCCTTGTATTTTTTACAATTGATACCCTAATATTTTCTATTCTATTCCATTCTTCTTATTTTTAAAGTTTAGTTTTTTAAGCTAAAGTTTTTTAAAGATTATTAAGCTAATTTCACAAATTGCTAGTGGTTTATAACCCACAATTAGTAAAATGGCCGTTCGTATTCTGATAACATGCATATGTAAAAAAAGAAAGAAATGAATAATGGTAAAAAAAGAGAGAGAGGGAGGAAAGAAGAAGGAGAGAAAGAAGAAGGAAGAGAAACATCTTTCTGAATACAAATATATGCTCTCTAAGCTTCTGAAAATAGAAAATATATGGAAGAGTACAAATCAACATTAATGTTGATTACCTAAGTGAGGTGAGAGTGAGGATTGAAAAAGCATGAGAGTCTTTTATATTTGTGGTTTAAAATCCAATATTTGTATATGTGTGTATACACATAAACATACATTATTTTTATATGTATGCATACTATATATGTATATACACATATGGAGATACATGAAAGTATAATATTTATGTTTATATGGAGAGAGAGACAGAGATATAGGGAAAGAGAGACAGAAAAATTATCATTGTTAAATTTATTATGCTGCAATAGAATTTGAAAAAATAACAACATACAATATAGGCTGTCACTTTTGCAAAGTTTAACAAACATCTTATGAAACCACATAACACCAACCAACTTCCTGACTAAAATTAGGATGCAGGTTTCTCTTTCATTGTAAAGAGAAAGAATTCAAGAGTGAGAAAGATGATCGTGGAGGGTTCTGGTGAATATGTATAATACATCTCACTAATGATAATATACACCAAGAGTATGTGATTTGCTCAAGGCCACTTATTTAGTGTCAGAAAAGTATCTACAAACAGATTTACTAATTCTCATTCTAATGTTTTTGGGTTTTTTTTTTTAACTTCATCAATGAAGAATGATTAAGATTCAACTGAAAATAGGCTGCTCCCTAAAGTATTTTTGTTGACTTTTTTTTGAATTATGACCCACTATTACTTGAAAGGTCATGCCAAAGATAGTGGGATGTAAATTGAAAGCATCAAAGTTGGGCACAGTGGCTGGGGACTAATCCCAGAGATTAGAGAGGCTTAGCCAGGAGGGTTGCTTGAGCCCAGGAGGTTGAGGCTGCAGTGAGCTATGATCACGTCGCTGTACTGCAGCCTGGGCGACAAAGAGAGGTCTCGTCTCTAAAAGACAAAACAATAAGAACAACAACAAAAAGACCACCAAGGATACTTTAAAATTGACCTAGGTATCAGGAGTGACCACATTAGTACTAAAAATTTCCAAATCCATATGAATAAGTTTACGATAACTCAGTAAACTCAGCCATTTATTTATATAGTCATTGTAGAATCATTTATTTCAAAACATTTTTAATTCTTCATTTGAATGCTTGTTTATATGGATGTAAATCTTCCAATACAGAATGATTAAGTCAATATTAATAATGTTTATATGTAAAGAGATATTTTAATGTATATTCCTTAGTTGTTTACCAATGTGTTGCTATTTTCAAAAGTGTCTAGTTCAGTTACATAAGCAATAAGTGAGTGAGAGAAAGTAGGTGAATGTGAATTAACTTGACAATACTCCTTTTATTCTTTCTTTCTAGAAATAAGTTATAAAACCACTAAGGTAGAAAGAAATTTTGACCAGTGCAGAGAGCTTCTTATTTTAGTATTTTGTAATTCCTCTAACCTAATTTGTCTTTTATTCTCTCTAAAGGCAGAGTTCTAAGATTAACTTTTCTTCTTGGTTGGAACTACATATGTTTACATGAATTAGCTAATCATATTATCTTGGTATCAGAAAAAAAAATACCTTTATCTCACTTTTAAATTGTGTTGCATTTTGTAAGCACTTTATGCAGTGTCTGTCACATATTAAGTGCTCCACAAATATTTGTTAAATTAATGAATTAGTGATTATTACTTGGTTTCTTAAATGGACTGTGGGTAGGCAGATGAGCAATTAGTAGCCCCTAGCTGAATCTATTTCCAGAGGACTTTCTAGAAGTTACATTAGTACAGAACTTATTTTCTAAGAAGCAAAGCTTTAGTGGCTCTTTCAACTATGCAATTTTAAGGTATGAAATGTTATATTATTCTGGAAGAATCAGGTAATAAGATAAATTTTAATGTTATTGGATTTTGTTTTTAGCAAGGCAAATACCTGGGCCTTAAAGTATGTACACACATATAGTCTTGTACACATTCATTGGTTTGGAACATTTTTTAAGAATATTAGAAAAGTAGTGAGAAATTCTTATAGAGGCTAGGAGGACTGCAGCAAAAAGAGGCTGAGGATCTCCACCTTTCCCCTTTGAATTTCTAATTCATTACTTCATTTCTATTGTAAGGGATTGGTCCCAGCTGATCACACTGGAAGGCAAGCAAGATCCCAGGAGAACCTCACTTTAAGGGAAGGAGTTGAAACCCTTTTCTAGGCTTTCAAGATTTGAGCCTATATGGCTGTAAGGGAGAGCTAGGTCTGATCATCCCAAGGCACTGATACTGGAATATCTTCTGATCATGCTCCTTGGCCCTGTGGTTATGCTGTAAAGGTAAGGCTGTTTGCACAAGTGTAGCTGATTGTAACACTGGTTAAAAAAAAAAAAAAAACCTGTATCTGCTCTCCAGTCTTAAAGTCATATAGCATTTGTACTGCTATAACGAAGTATCTGAGACTGTAAAGAACAGAAGTTTACTATCGCACAGTTCTGGAGGTTTGGAAGCCCAAGAGCAAGGTACTGGCAGGTTTGGCTTTCTGGTAAGGCCTTTTCTTTGCTTCCAAGATGATGCCCCATTGCTGCATGCTCTGAAAAGGGGAAATTCTGCATCGTTACATGGCAGAGGCAGAAGGGCAACAGGACTGAACCCTGAAGTCTCTTTTCTAAAGGCCTTAATCTAATTCAGGTGCCCTCTATCCAAAACGATCACAATAGCCATTAAGTTTTAACACCTGAAATTTGGAGGGAACACATTCGAACACAGCACCCCCTTATGCCCTTCCGAGTCCAGAGGAACTGCTCTGGACTGGACTGGTTGTGGGGAGAAAAATCTATGGTACTACCATCCCTCTTACAGAAAGAAGCCTTCAGTAGTTATCATACTCTGGAAGTGAAGTGGACCACTTTACCTCAGGGCCTTTGGAAGCAGGACTCAGCTACAGAAGTATGAGGGTAGAGGTGAGGCAAGGGGAGGAGAGGTAAGGAGAGGAGAGGAAATGGGAGAGGAGGGGAGAGATGGGGAGGCAACACTGAACCATTGCACCCTCTGTTTTACTGATCTTAATGTACCTCCATTACCCTAGTGCTTCCTGCTGCAGACAGAATCAGAAACCAGAATGCCAGAAGTTTGTATTCACATCTGATAAATTGAAAATACAAATTATAAAATTAATAATCCAAATTTACATTTTGAAAACTAAATTGTTAAGGAAGGAGTATTGAGATTCTTAGATTTAGGGAAACTGAATAGTCTTTTCAGTTCAGGGCATGACTAAGGGAAGTAATGTGGATAGGAACTGGCTTCAGGTGTACGTAAGAACTGCAGGGGTAAAGCTTAATCTAATGACAGAGGGGAAGAACTACCTGCAGTTGCAGCATCTCTTGTTTTGCTCTGCACTCTTATATTCAAGCCCTCACAGATACCTATCTCATTTTGGTGACTTAGTCTTTGCTCTTTTTGCTGCCTGGGTTTTTCTTATTTAGGATATTTGATGGCCCTTCTTCTTCCTCTTTTTTTTAAAAAAGAAAAGAAAGGGTCTCACTCTGTCATCCATGCTGGAGTGCAGTGGTGCAATCATGGCTCACTGCAGCCTACAGCTCCTGGGCTTAAGCCATCCTCCCACCCCAGCTTCCTGAGTAGCTAGGATTACTGGTGCCCACCTAATTTAAATGTATTTTGCAGAGACAGGGTCTCGCTGCGTTGCCCAGGATGTTCTCAAACCTCTGGCCTTAAGAAATCTTTCCAGCCTTCCAAAGAACTGGAATTATAGGCATAAGCCAGCACACCCTGCCAGAGGCTCCTCTATACATTACGTATTGCTATACAGTGAATCATCCAAATACTTACTGGCATAAAAGATCAGCAAACCGTGTCCTACATACCTAATCCAGCCTGACACCTGCTTTCTTTGTTTTTGTTTTGTGTTTTTATTTTGTTTACAGCGTGTGAGCGAAAAAGGCTACTTACATTTTTCAGTGGTTGAAAACAATCAAAATAAGTATAACATTCCCTAATATGTAAAGTTTTTTTATAACATATCCATGCTCACTTAACTATTATCTATTAAGGCTACTGTCATGCTAAAATAGCGAAGTTGAGTATTTGCAATAGAGATGATATGTCTTGAAAAGCCTAAAATTTCTCCTATCTGGCTGTTTATAGAAAGTTTTGCCAATTCTTATCCTAAAACAATGATAATTATTTATTATCTCATGGTTTCTGTCAATCAGAAATTCAAGAGCATCCCATTTGGGTAGTTCTGCCTTGGGTCTCTCATGGGGTCACAGTGAGACATTGGTAGAGAATACAGTTCTGGGAAGGCTTGGCTGGAGCCAGAAACTTCTGATGATGAGGCTGACCACCAGAGTCTGCCCTTGGTCGTCAAAATATCATATATCCTCACACACAAAAAATAAACTCATATATCCGAAGGCCCTAGAGTCTCTTCCCTGTGAACCATCAGCTCAAATTCAAGGGTCTTATCTTCTAGAATAGTGTCAGTTGTGCTTTGCGTCTAGTTCCTTCTAACCTGTGAACTGATGGAAACTGGTTATCTGGTCCCTATATACTCAACATACAATGGTGGGGCAGGCATAGCAAAACTGCACAAGGCAGTCCTGATCAAAAAGTGGAGATATGGGCCGGGCGCAGTGGCTCAAGCCTGTAATCCCAGCACTTTGGGAGGCCGAGACGGGCGGATCACAAGGTCAGGAGATCGAGACCAGCCTGGCGAACACAGTGAAACCCCGTCTCTACTAAAATACAAAAAACTAGCCGGGCGAGGTGGCGGGCGCCTGTAGTCCCAGCTACTTGGGAGGCTGAGGCAGGAGAATGGCGTGAACCCAGGAGGCGGAGCTTGCAGTGAGCGGAGATCGCGCCACTGCACTCCAGCCTGGGCAACAGAGCAAGACTCCGCCTCAAAAAAAAAAAAAAAAAAAAAAGTGGAGATATGAGAGGCACACAGGAGTTACTTGGTCAACAGCAATTCTGAACTCTTGCTGACACAGTTGCATGAGCCACATCTCTCATCGTAGCTAGCTAAGACTTGGGCAGCCTTTTCTTATAGTGAAAGAGGGTCATACTCACAGTTTCCAGGAACAGAGTGTGCAAGGTTGTTTGAGAAATTCTAGGAAACTGTGAGCTTCCTCAATGAGCCTGGAGAGATTAGACAAATCTGAGATTTTGCAAGCTTGGACAATGGGCTTAGAGAGCTTTTGTCTTCTTAGAGATAGTATGCCCTCATAGTACTAAATTTGGTTTAGTCTAAGAAATACAAATGTAGATGTTGCAAAAAGCAGACTTTCCTCTGAGAAGAACGTGCTTGTTTTGCTTTGCTGCATCTGAGGTCTTGTGAAGGAAAAGTTGTAAATAATTGTTTTAATGCCTTTCAAGTGTAGCCTAAATGTTTCCCTGACTTTCAACATCTTTTAGGCTTCGCAGATTTAGAAATGATAAATATTTAATGATAGACTTACAGAATGAAGTTGAAAAGGGTTAAATTGAAGGAAGATAAGAAAACATCTAGGTCATTACTCATCCTTTCGTAAAATTTATTTTAGAGCCATAAGAAAGAAATGAGATATCATACATTTTTTATAAACCACATAGTAAAGAAACCCACAAATAAGCCAATGACTTTTTTTCAAACTGAAAATAGCTTTTGAAGTAATGCATATCAACTATGGAAATTAAAACATAAATATATAAAATGTTCTTTAAAATTATTAGAAATATTTGTTATTTAAAAAATGAATAATATGAAAGTGTGAAGTATAAAAAGTAAAAAGTTCTACCCTCACCCTGCCTCATGTGGAAGTAAATACTTCTAACTCTTTCAAATGATCCAGTCTGACTGGCTTCAGTGCCTCACAGTGTCTTTCTTCAATAGATTATATTACTAAAAATATTCTACAACTTGCATTTTTCATTTTGAAAGCATAGAGATCCTATATTCCACGCGTGTGCATGTACTTTTTTTTTTTTTTTTTTTTTTTTTTTTGGAGATGGAGTCTCGCTCTGTCATTGCTGGAGTGCAATGGCGTGATCTTGGCTCCCTGCAAGCTCTGCCTCCCGGGTTCATGCCATTCTCCTGCCTCAGCTTCCTGAGCAGCTGGGACTACAGGTGCACACCTGGCTAATTTTTGTATTTTTAGTAGAGACGGGGTGTCACTGTGTGAGCCAGGATGGTCTCGTTCTCCTGACCTCGTGATCCACCTGCCTTGGCCTCCCGAAGTGCGTGTACCTTTACCCATTTATTTAATGACGGAAATTCTTTAAAGTTCATTCTGTCTTAACCATGATGATATCCCTCACACCAAGTGATGTAAGATTATTTTAATGTGTGTTAGAACTCCTATAAATTTATTTTCTAGACAATATATATTTTAGATTTATTTTCATATGTATTTATTTCATAACTTTATCATTTATCATAATATGTTGGGCATACGAAAAGTGCTCGGTAAATATATTTTTTCCTGCATGCCATTTAAACTGAACTAGAGGCAGTTTACTGTACATTTAAAACGACTGGCTTTGGTGTCAGAAGCATCTGGGTTCAGATCCTGGTTTTGCCATTTTCTAGCTATGTGGTCTTGGGCATGTTACTTAAATTACAGGTGCCACTTTTCCTCATTTGTATAAAATATTTCCTGCTCTGAACATACTAGTATTTCCCTTTTCCAAATTTATTTTGCCTCCTACTATCCAAGTGTTCTCTCATCTCCTAACACTGATGGCTGTCCCTTCTGCCCCTGGAGTAACTATAACAAAACTGCTTCCATTATTCCAGTTGTGTTAGAAGCCACAGTTTACCAAACACTGAGAGTTACCTATGCAAGAGCTATGGAGGCGATTCAGGTTCCTCCAGCACTTTCAGACTCAGATGAAGAGTGTTTTCAGGTATGTGGTTCATCTTGAAGAGCAGAGGCCTTAATGCCCTGTGGGGAGAAATTAGTCTAGTGACAGGGAAGAGGCAGAAGGAGCCCACAGATAAATTCATTTCCCCTAATCTATCCGAGGACAGCTTTGAAGTCTTCCATCACGAATGGTGGAAGGTATCCCCCTTGACTGAACAATCAGCTGGTTTTCTTGTGAATCCACGACCAGCTCAGTAATAACAACTGTCAGCTACATTTGCTGTCCCTTCTTTGCAGTCTGATTTTTCCTTCTGACTTCACTTTTGTCATGCTGGGGTTGCACCGCCAGTAAGGCCTTAGCACATACAATTTCAGACTCTGTTTTCTAAAGAACCTAGGCTGAGATATATCTAAACAGAGCTAACATGAGGACTAGTACTTAGAAAAATATTTGCAATGCAGTAAATTCTATACTTAAAAAAGAATAACTATTGCATTACAAAAGAATATAAATTATATTTTAATATTTTATATGAATAAATGATAAATATTATACGGCATTATTTCAAAAGGACCTTCTAGCTCTAAATATTATGAGTTTATCTACAAAGTGATTTTTACACACAGACACACACACACATATCCAAGAACCCACTTTTACATATACATACATAACTCCAACATATTTCCCACCCCCACACTTTAGTTCATTCAACTCTGATAGATTATATAATCTATCAGAAATGTTTTTCATTCAGTAGGTAATTCATTTACTCTGTTATTTATCAGATATCTGTCAAGTAACTAACATGCACCTTATATTGAAAGGTGTTGGAATACATTAGAGAGCAAAACATTGTCCCTGCCTTTTTGACCAAGACTGCTAATATTATTCCTTGTAATCCTCATGTTTGCATATTACTTCTTCTTGGCAGTTCTCAGATGTGTCCCTCACAGTGATTCTCAGGAACTGCTGACCTCTTTGCAACCCTTCTTCTTAGACTGGGATGCATGTAGTCTGTGCTAAAACAAAGGTTTGATGTTCCTGGCTGGAATCCAGACAGTCAGGGCAGTTAAAAGAAATATGGTTTGTAACCACTTTCACTGTTGCCTGCTGTCCAGAATGACCTACTCATCACCTCTAGGTCTTGCTGATTTTTCAAGTATTGGTGACTTGTTACAATATGACTGGGGTTGATTTTCAAATATAACTTTTGTGAAGGGATATCACACAGCAAAAGTTGCCACTGCCTCAAGAATTACAGTTTCAGTAATCTACCTTTCAATACTAATACCCAAGGCAATTTTTCCTGAAGTGTGTCAGTGACAGACAGATGGGTGAATCAGGAGAACGTTTCTCCAATCAACCCATGCTGATTCCTGATACAGTTTGTTATTCTAAAAAGCATGATAATTTCTATGGCTGAAGATGCCCAGAGAATTAGTCTCTAAATCAGGGGTGCAAGAAAGAATTTACCACTTTAAGAAAACTAAAAATAATTTGATAAAGCTGAACATATGGAATCAACTTCAACTGAATTTTACCATTCTAGACTTCAAGCATTTAGGCATTGTTTGGAATATTGTTAATAAAACAAAAATCTTTTTCCCATGGGACTCAATTGTTTGAAATAAGGGTTCAGATTTTAGCTATTTTATAATACAGAAGCAGTAATATGCTACGATGATAGTAATAATAACATTCTTTTACAAGTTTCTACATACATTTATATATACATATACATATTGTAGTACTTAGTGCTCTTTTATAAACCTTTATAGTGGTGCTTATTGACATACTTTGAAACTGTTGTTAACTTTTCTGCTTCTCCCCTGGATTCTAGGCTCCTTAAGTATAGACAGGGACTGTAGTTGCCCAACATTTTATCACCAGTATAACCAATTTGGTAAAATTGTTTGGCAGCATCTACTAAAGTTCAATATACATATACTCTAACTCAAAATTTTGCCCCTAGGTATACATCCAACATAACTGCATATGTGTACACATCAGTAGATTTCAACAAGAATGTTCTTGACCAGATGATGCAAGAAATACTTTTAGTGTGATGTAATCAATTGATACATTTTATTCATAATAATTTACTAATAAAAATTTAAACATAGATATTATGAGTATTCTCCCCAAATCTTATGATGTATCATCAAATGATTTTTTTTCTGTCTGTATATTAGTCCATTCTCACATTGCTATAAAGAACTACCTGAGACTTGGTAATTTATAAAGAAAAGAGGTTTAGTTGACTCACAGTTCCACAGGTTGTACAGGAGGCATGGCTGGGAGGCCTCAGGAAACTTACAATCATCGCAGAAAGCAAAGGGGAAGCAGGAACCTTCTTCTCAAGGTGGTAGGAAAGGAAGAGTAAAGGGGGAAGTGCTACACACTTTCAAGCAACAAGCTCTCATGAGAACTCAGTCACTATCATGAGAATAGCAAGGGAGAAATCAGTCCTTGTTCCAATCACCTCCTACCAGGTCCCTCCCCCAACATTGGGGATTACAATTCAACATGAGATTTGGGTGAGGACACAGAGCCTAATCATATCATTTGGCCCCTGGACCCTCCCAAATGTCATGTCCTTCTCACATTTCAAAACACAATTATACCTTCCCAATAGCCCCCCAAAGTCTTAACTCATTCCAACATTAACTGAAAAGTCCAAGTCCAACATCTCATTTGAGACAAGGTAAGTACCTTCCACTTATGAGCCTGTAAAACGAAAAGCACATTAGTTATTTCCAATATACAATGGGGGTTGCAGGAATTGGGTAAATGCTGCCATTCCAAATGGGAGAACTTAGCCAAAATAAAGGGACTACAGGCCCAGTGAAAGTCCAAAATCCAGTGGGGCTGTCATTAAATCTTAAAGCTCCAAAATGATCTCCTTTAACTCCATGTCTCACATCCAGGCCACACTGATTCAAGAGGTAGGCTCCCATGGTCTTGGGCAGCTCCATCCCTGTAGCTTTGCAGGGTACAGCCAATGCCTTTCACAGACTGGCATTGAGTATCTGTGGCATTTCCAGGCAACAGTGCAAGCTTTTCATGGATCTACTGTTCGGGGGTCTGGAGGATGGTGGCACTCTTCTCACAGCTCCACTAGGCAGTGCCCCAGTGGAGATTCAGTTTCAGGGCTCCAATTCCACATTTCCCTTTGGCATTACCCTAGTAGAGGTTCTCCATGAGGGCTCCACTCCCGCAGCTGACTTCTGCCTGGACATCCAGGCATTTTCATACATCCTCTGAAATCTAAGTGGAAGTTCCCAAGCCTCAATTTTTTCCCTCTGTACAACTGTAGACCCAACACTACACGGAAGTCACTGAAGTTATGCCAGGCACTATATACTGAGGCTGTACAGAGCAGCAGGGCCCTGCGCCTGGCCCATGAAACCATTATTTCCTCATAGGCCTCCAAGCCTGTGATGGGAGGGACTGCCTCAAAGGTCTTTGAAATGTCTTAGAGGCATTTTCCCTTTGTTTTGGCTCCTCTTTACTTATGCAGATTTCTGCAACTGGCTTGAATTCCTTCCCAGAAAATGGGGTTTTCTTTTCCACCAAAGGTTCGGGCTGCAAATTTTCTAAACTTTTATGCTCTGCTTCCCTTTTAAATATAAGTTGCAATTACAGACCACCTATTTTTGAATGCATATGAGCGTATATTTTTAAAAGCAGCCAGGTCACATCCTGAATGCTTTAGTGCTTAGAAATTTCTTCCGCCAGATACCTTAATCATCTCTCTCAAGATCAAAGTTAAACAGATCCCTAAAGCAGGGGCACAATGCATAGCAAGAGTGACCTTTACTCCAGTTCCCAATAAGTTCCTCATCTCCGTCTGAGACCTTATCAGCCTGGCCATCTCTGTCTATATCATTATCTGCATTTTGGTCAAAACCATTCAACAAGTCTCTAGGAAGTTCCAAACTTTCCCTTATCTTCCTGTCTTTTTCTGACCCCACAAAGCTGTTCCAGCCTCTCCTGTTACCAGTTCCAAAGCCACTAACACATTTTCAGGTATCTTTATTGTAAGGCCCCACTTCTCTGGTGCCAATTTTCTGTATTAGTCAGTTTTCACACTACTGTAAAGATATACCTGAGACTGGGCAATTTATGCAGAAAAGAGGTTTATTTGGTTTATGGTTCCACAGGCTGTACAGGTGGCATGGCTGGGGAGGCCTCAAGGAAATAACAATCATGGCAGAGGGCGAAAGGGAAAGTGCTACACACTTTCAAACAACCATATCTTATGAGAACTCACTATGATGAGAGCAGCAAGGGAGAAATCTGATCCAATCACCTCCCACGAGGTCCCTCCCTCAATATTGGGGATTACAACTCAACGTGGGATTCAGGTGGGGACACAGAGCGAAACCATATCAGTCTCTAATGATAAATCATAGGTAAGTTTATTTTAGTATTTCAGTCCTTTTAATATTAAAAGCTAAATAAATTTGGAAGGTGTTTATTTTGAATGTTAAGTTTTAACATCATAATTTTACATGTGATCAATTATTTCAGTGAAAATTTTCTATCTGAAATCACCTTTCAAAACAAAAGTATGGAATTTATGTGCCCTTTCATTACTCACTTGCTGAAAACTTGTTTGCTGACTTTAAAAAAAAAAAAAAAAAAGACTAGACAAAGCAGAGTGAATGCTTGTGAACACATTCTTTGTGTTCTGGCTATCACTATAATGTAAATCTACCAACATTCAAAGAAAAAAAATAAAATGAAACAACAAAAACTCTTTTAGCGAAAGCCAAATAATTTCCAACAAAAATATTAATATTTGTGGTCTATTTTCCTATTTTATGNAAAAAAAAAAAAAAAAAGACTAGACAAAGCAGAGTGAATGCTTGTGAACACATTCTTTGTGTTCTGGCTATCACTATAATGTAAATCTACCAACATTCAAAGAAAAAAAATAAAATGAAACAACAAAACTCTTTTAGCGAAAGCCAAATAATTTCCAACAAAAATATTAATATTTGTGGTCTATTTTCCTATTTTATGTGTATGCCTACCTTTATACCATAATAAAGTTAACTATTGAGTCTCCTTATCACACTGCATAGTGGATTTAAAAACAGTGTTTCCAATGCAAGCAACCTTATGGCAGCAAGTATTAAATACAGGCAGTTTTATTCAGAGTTATAAACACCAGATCTAAACATTTTCTGTGTATAAGACTATTATTGGCTCTACTGCTTCACACTCTTTCTGTTTTTTTCTTAGCTTTTCATTTGGTATGGTATCTGGCACATAAGAAGCACTTAATAAAGTTGCTTGTTGTTTTTCTTATTGTTAACATAAGCTAAGTTATTATTTATTTTTTAAAATTAAATTTTGTATTGAATATAACATACATATGTAAAATCAGCAAATCACAGGTAAAATTTGATAAATGTTCAAAAGTTAAAACAAAGAAAAAGAAACCTTGTAACTTACCCAGATCAAGAAATAGAACATAATAGTAGCTTCCTTTTAGTAAATACAGCTTTAAAGGTAACTATTATCTGGAGTTTTTATTCCCTTAGGCAAACTTTCTGGCTTTTTGGTATTGAGATGAATGGAATACTGCAGGAGTTCCTCTTGTATCTGGTTTATACTGTTCAACCTTCTGAGATTCATTTATGTTGCCATGTGTACCCATAACTCACTCATTTTAATTTACTTATGGCATACAGAAACTTCATCAAAGAAGATATATGTATGGCAAAAAGCACATAAAAAGATGCAAAAATCCTTAGTGATTAGATGAACACAAACTAAAAGCACAATAAGCTACCTACTAGAATGTTAACATTATCAAGATTGACCATCCCAAGTGTTGGTAAGGATGTGGAGCAAATGGAACTCTCATATGCTCTTGGGATTCAAAATGGTACAGCAATTTTGGAAAACATTTTGAGACTTTTTTAAAGGTTAAACACACAGTGACCATCGGATTCAGTCATTCCAATCCTAGGAAGTTCCTAAAGCCATGAAGACATATGCCTATAAAAAGTTTTACACAAAAATTAGTCATAGCAGATTTATTTATAATATCCCCCAATTAGAGACAATCCAAATGTCCATTAACAAATTCTGGTATACCCCTACAATGGTATGCTCTGAAGCAATAAAAAGGAATGTACTATTGCTTTATGCAGTGACATTTAATTTTGACATAATTGTACTGAATGAAAGAAACCAGACTTTAAAAGGAATACGTACTATGTAATTTTATTTATATTAAATTCTAGAAAATGCACATTCATATACAGTGAGGGAAAGTATATTAGTTGTTGCCTGGGAGACTAGAAATCAGAGCAGCAGGAGAGAGATTGCAAAAAAGCATGAGGACATTTTTGAGGGTAATAGATATATTCAAAATTTTGATGTGACAACTCTATAGGTATGTAAATATGTCAAAGCTTATCAAATGAACATTATCAAATGAACATTTTATTGTGTGTGGTTTGTATAATCGATTCATATATTGAAACCTAATCCCCAATGGCATAGTATTAAGAAGTGGGACCTTTGGCAAATGATTAAATCATAGGAGCAAAACTCTCATGAAGGAGATTAGTGTCCTTACAGGAGAAGCTCAGAGAGATCGCTTACTCCTTCTACCATGTGAAGACACAGTTAGAAGGCACCTTCTATGAGAAAGCAGATCCCTGTCACATACGGAATCTGCCAGCACCTTGGTCTTGAGCTTCTCATCCTCCAGAACCATGAGAAATGAATTTGTTTTGTTTATAAACTACCCAGTCTATGCATTTTGTTATAGCAGCCCAAACAAAAATACTGCAATTATATTTCAAGAAAGTTGTTAAAATATTTTCCTTGATAATTGAATGGATAAGTTGCTGCCCATCAATGATTACAAGCATGAACAAAATTATTAAATTAAAACATTAATCTCTAGTTTTTAAAAATTTTGGTTAGTGTTCCACATACATGGGAATAAATGATACATCTTATTAGCTGAGCCTGGAATCAGTATGGCTCTGAACAGTCCCAATGATGATAAGTAAACATACAGATTAATCCATTTCTTTGACAGATACTTATTTTGTCTTTACTGTCTGCTCTGAGTCAGGAGTTATGAATGCAGAAATGAACCATTGCTCCCCTCCCCAAGTTAAATTCTATTGAGGAATCAATAAACCTACAGTTCTGCTCTGGTATGTATAAAGCTATGGTAGAAATGTGGTGTTACAAGTGTGCTTTTTGGGGGAACATTTCTGCCCAGAGGTGAGCAAGCACCAGAACAATTTTCTGCACCAAGAGGATGTAGTGGAGGGGGTGAACTTAGAAGGGAAAATGAGAAATGAGTTTAGTTAGAAATGATTGTGATGCTTGAAATGCTAATAAGATATTTTAGAAGAGTTCCAGTTTATGCTGGAATTTGGGGTCTGGAAGTTAGAACCTAGGGGTAGTAGAGAAAGCCAAATGTATAGAAAATGTTGTCGTAGGAAAAATGTTTAAAAAGCAGCCTAAAACAGGTGTTAAAATAATTAATAAGGCAGTCATTATAGACTGAGGTGGCTCCAGCGCCCTGGGTTCCTACCTAAGCACACAAACCCAATTCACAGTAAATGGTCATACGCTAGGAAATGAAACTTAAGCTCAACCAATCAGAAACTGCCAAATAACCTCTAACTAGAGACTTTAAGTATACTGTTCCACTTTAACCAATCAAATATTTTCTATGTCTTGCTTCCTCGAACACCTTCTATTTTTCCTTTATGGCCCTTTAGTGGAGCCCAAACCACTGCACTCTGGTACTGTTCCATTCTAGTCAAATAAACTCTCTAAAATTTTGGTGTACCTAAATGTATCTTGTAACACAGTTTAAAACCAGTCTTTTGTTACAAGCATAAGAAAGAGAGCAAGCAAAGGGACTAAGGAATGTCAGTCAAAGAATTGAGAAATAAATTGGCAGATAAAAATGGAGAGAAGAAATACACATCATAGTAAGAAAATGGTGAAATTCATTAAACCCATATTTGAAGGCTGGCTGTGGGAAGAGTATTCTAAACATTGTGTTAAAGAGAAAATGACCTGCAAAGACCTTGTTCTGATCAAAATCTGCAGTCAAACTACATATTTCACTAAAAAGAAATCAGCAAGTTATTGACAAGGAGCCCCCAAATTATCACTGAAACCTAAATTGAATAGCCATGTAATACAAAATTCATTCATGTGTTCATTAGAATAATTTTATATTTTATCATCTGATTGCAAAATTTGCCACATTTATGATGAAGTATTTAAAACCTTTAACATTAGAAACATTTTCCAATTAATATGATTTTTTTTGTGCCTAAACATTTCCAAGTGCTAATGAATGACTGAGATGAATTTGGCTAAAAAAGCCTGCCGAATTTTACTGGTCCCTTACAGCATAGAAAAGCCAGATGATGCTTATAAAATAAGAATTAGAGGAGAATGGAAAAGTCAAATGCCAAGAAAGTTTGAGGGAGCCTCAAAAATAAGTGCTAAGAAAGTTGAACAAAGATAGCAGCAATGTTAAAACAAAAGCTAATAGTTTTAGTATATTCAAAGTGATACAGAACTTAAATTTTAAATCAAAATTAAATTGAGGTAATTTGTATCTTTAATATTGAAGGGCAGAATATATATTATGCATCCCCCCAAAAAAATGAAACAAAGGAAACAACAGGAAATTTTAAAGATTCCTCGACTTAATTTCTGAATGAGGTTTCTTACATTTTCCCCAAAATATGCAATATAATTTCCCTTTATAACTGTTCACAAAATGGAAGAAAATATTCTTAAAAGCTTCTATTCCCATTTATTTAAAATTTAATTGCAAAGTTTTTTTTCTTGTAGATAAACAAATAACTTTGGTGGGGTTTTTTTACATTTTTAAATAATATCATTATATTACCATATTAATAGTCATTGGATGATGTTTACATGTTCTTGTTTACATGTGCCACGGTTTTCACCAAATATGTTAAAAAGTATGGCTAGGATGAGTATCCAAACTTTATTTCCGGAAATATTTGTTTGGTTTTAAAATAACCAGATGTCAGGAATTCTTGCAAAATTTAAAGAATTAATTTTGCTATTCAGAAAACAAAAAAACAAAATAGCCTTATGAAAATGATATGTTTGACATTTTGGACAAAACATTTATTATAAAATGATATTTGGTTAAGATTACAATAAACAATTCTGTATAGTACAGATTAAACTCTCTTTGCCACAAATATGGCTTTAAAATCAAGGTTAAGTTCTTCAAAAACCAATAAAAAGAGAACTTGAGATTCTGCCAAGCAGGTTTGCTGTTTGGCTTTTCCACATCTCAGAGCCTTATGAATACCTGCCTGTGTCTCCAAATGGAGACAAGCCAGACAAGAGGTGAAATATGTTTATGACTGTGGTTCCATTGTTTCAGAAAACAAAACACTGGTCTGCTGATGAGGGAGTTTCACATTACTTGGAATTATTGTAATACATTTGTATATGAAAATAACAATTCAAACTATTGTCCTCAGGAAATTCCTCCCCCTTTCTGAGACTGAGAAAGATACTATCTTTTTAATTTACCTTAGGCATTTCAATATTATGTTTGATATTCAATGTGTATGAGTCTTTGAAAACACAAATTTTACCCATCCATCTAACATCAAATGGGCAGCCTCAAGTTTAAACCTGTTTTTATTTTATTTTTAGTATTGCACTTATTAATATGAAGGCAACAAAATGAAAACAAACCGAAGTAGATCTGTAACCACCATCATGAAACACTAGCACATATGTAATTATTTCAATATGAGCTTCAGAAAGACTTGCTAATTCACAGTGATACTGGTTCACACAACGTGGACTTACAGATTCTAATCAATGATGCTTGTTGTAACTTTGCATTATCGTTTGAAATAAGTTCTTTCTATGTCAGTTTCATTGTAACAACAAGAAGGATGGAATATTGTTCTATAATACAATCCTGGCATGACACTTTTCGCTGTTTTCAAGAGAAACATGGAGGGGTGGTGCAAGGCTATGGATGGGGGGTGAGGGGAGGGTGGGAGCAAGAGCTTCTCTAAAGGAAGTCTGCAGTTTCCTAGATTGTGTGAGAGGTCCAGGCTTTTTGATCTAAAGAGAGAGCCAATTTTATTTTCAAGGCGTTTTGAATCATTTGAATCAAACTTGTAGAAGAAGATAGTTCAATACTGGTTGCCAGGGGCGACAGGAGAGAGAAACAGAATTGCTGTTCAATGTGTATGAAGTTTCAGTCACACTGGGTGTATTAGTCCATTCTCACACTGCTAAAGGAAATACCTTAGATTGGGTAATGTATAAAGAAAAGAGGTTTAATTGGCACACAGTTCTGCAGGTTTATAGGAAGCATGACTGGGGAGGCCTCAGGCAACTTTCACTCATGGTGGAAGGCCAAGGGGAAACTGACTCATCTTACGTGGCCAGAGCAGAAGAGAGCAGGAGCTAAAGCGGGAGGTGCTACAGGCTTTTAAAAAAACAGATCGCTTGAGAACTAACTATCATGAGAACAGGAAGGGGGAAATCTGTCCCCAGGATCCAATCACTTTCCACCAGGCCCCTCTTCTAACATTGGGAATTACAATTTTGTTAACTGTGGAGATGGAGGGTGTCCAGGATCTTGACGTCTTGAACAAAGAATTGGACAAAATGCACAAAGCAAGAAAGGAATGAAGGGATTTAGTGAAAAATGAAAGCACACTCCACATTGTGGGAGTGGGCCTGAGCATAGGGGCTCAAAGGCCTCATTACAGAATTTTAGGGAGTTTAAATACTCTCTACTTGGGCTATGCTCCATGTAAAGGAAGAGGATGAAGTAAGGTTACAAAGTCATTTACCTCGGGTATGCTCTATGGAGAGGATATTTTCTGTTACAGCTGAAGTGTGAATTAGACTTAGGTTCCCAGCTTCCAGACCCTACTTTCCTGCCTCAGTTTGACATGAGATTTGGGCAGGAACACAGAGCCAACTGGTATCAGTAGGTGAATAAACTCTAGAGACCTGCTGTATAACATAGTGCCTAAATGTAATAATTCAGTATTACAGTATTGTACACCTCAAAATTTGTTGAGTGTTGATCTTATGTTAAGTATTCTTACCAGCACCCTACCCCAAGAGATACAAGGAAACTTTGTGAGGTGATGGATACATCTATTACCTTGATTGTGGTGATAGTACCGTGGGTGTTTTGTGTTTGCATAGATCCAAACTCATCAAATTGTACACATTAGGTACATGAATTTTTGTCTATCAATTAAATCCCAAAAAAGCAGTAAAGGAATATTAAGCATAAAGAATAATGGGGAATAATGGAGTTTACATTGTTATAATGCATGAACCTTTTTAAAATACACATCATTTTATATTATGTGGGACTTATTACAGGATATGAAACTTTGTAATTTACTAGAAATGGAGGTATTTGTTTATTGTGTCTTTATGTCAAGTTATTAAATTCCAATAATATGGTTTTCCGCGATGTCTTAAGATAATATTTGTCTATTTTCGTATAGTATATAATCTATATTTAGTGATTGCTACTATCACTTTCTACATTCTGCTGTGAAGTTATATATTAGGTCACAAAAATTTTTTTAGTTATAAGATATACTTTCTAATCTTGCAAGTTTATTATCATCAACTAATGTTGATATAAATACTTCATAAACTATTGTACTTTTTGGTCAGCAGAGCCGTGTTTGATGATGTTGACGTTAGTTGTCACTAAGTTTCTAACATGGATTTTAAAAAATTATTCATAGGTATTTAATTTTGCTCTTTTTCTCCTCAAAGCCATCAGTTTGGAAATATTCCCCAGACATTCTTTTTATGTTAGCTTTTGCTACCTGTTCAAAATCACTGTATTTTTTCTCATTGACCCCAACAGAATAAACCAATAAACCACAATATAATATCTAGCTTAGTAGTGCTGTTTCATGGTGGAAAGAAGATGGAGGGGTGATTTCAAGCAGACTCTTAAGCTATAACAGCCCAAATCACTCTGTCTCTCCCTATCTCTGTCTCTCCTGTCTCTCTCTCTAACACTCTCTCTCTCTCTCTCTCATACACACACACACAAACACACACACACACACCCCTACCTTGCCCATTGTTCAGTTTGCATGTGCTCACCTCATGTGTAGGCAAGATTCATTCAGGGTGAAATCACTAGTGCCAGTGCTTTGAAAAGAAGACTGGGACATTCATTCGCCTCCAGTGATCCAAGTGTGATAGTGAATGTACACATGCCTCTGTTGAAAAATCTGCTTATAATATTTCCAATATTATATCATCAATTTTGCTGTTTTCTTCATTTGAAACTCAAAGGCAAAGAATACATGGAAAATTTAGAAGAAAAATAATGAATTAATCTAATTTAAATCTAATGACTGTAAAATGCAAAGAAAAATATTCTTGTTCTTCATTTTCTATTATTTGTAACTTATCATCTTGAGAAACTATGCTTGTTTGAATGCTTGAGGGAGGATATATCAGATCTATATGAAACCAGTATAGATCAACATCCCACTCACTGTACACAGTCTCAGATCTGAGAGAATAGCCATGATTAATGGGACTTATTCCTTTGCCAGCCTTAGGAGACAGATATTCTATCACCTCCCTAAGACCGATATGTCAGGGGCTCTGGAGGAAGACTGAGTTGTTCTTCTGGCCACACAACAAATCTGAACCTCTTAAACAATGTAGAAAATAGAAAACAGTTGAATCCAAATAAAAGAACTTAGATATTCACAACCAGCATTGCTACCACCTCTACCACCTGCATCTCTCTATTTGCCTTATCAACTCCCCTCTGATCATTTAAACTCTCTTTAGAGTCTCATTTTGTGTTAATTTTGCTTCCTCTCTGTGTTACTGTCCTAAATTCCTACTTCCATCTCTTCTAAAAATTTCTACCACAAACCCAGGAATCCACATTTTAAGAATATTTAGAATAAGATCCATATTTTTAGAATATTTCTTTTCCTCCTTATCTTAAAATGAACTTCATGTTTTGAGGCTCATGTGCTCTGTTTATATCAGCCTCTGTTTATCTTTATCTTGTCAAATTCATGGTCATCTTTTCTTGTTCAACCAAACTCTAGAACTGAATCACTTTAGTTCTTTCAAATCTCCTAAATTCTCTTATTTTGGAGGACTTTGACATTCTTGTGGATGACTTTTGATAACCTCTGGACAAACTACTTTTATCCAATCTACTTCAATCACTTCCTCCCCTTGCCACATCCCAAGACATTGTCATTCCTGGGCACTTTCAGGTCATTTGTGAGTATTTGTGCCACTCCCTTTCTAGGCCTACTTCTACTGAAAGAGTACTGACTAATCTCATTGTTCTTCGCACAGAATATACACAGAACCCTGCTAGGCTCCTGCTAGATCAACAGATAGGTTGATCTGTTTTGTGCTTCATATCTCCCATATTATGAGCATATTTGGGCAACATCTGCCTGTTACTCTGATTGATCTGCTCTTACTGTGGTCCAAGTTTTCTGCTGGACTCTATGGGGCAAATCAGATGGAATTCGATCTGTGAGTTTAGTCATTTTTGGTTAATTGGGAAGGGTATAATACGTACTTTGTCTGTCGAGGTTATGTTATGTTCATATTAGTTTGTTCTAGCTCTGTATCACAGTACTATCCCAGTTATTAGTAAAATGGAATATCATTAATATCAGACCTTGTCGAATTTCCTTCTCAAAATAATCCCTAGAGGAAAGAAAAAGTAAGTGTTAGGATTTATAAAACCCCATTCAGTTCATCTAAATATCTATTTTAAATTACTGTTATTTTCATAATTGTTCTATCCTCTCTTTGCACAAGTCTAACTAACTGTTCTCTCTTTCTACAATTCACTGCAAATACCACAGAGATTTCAGGTCTGAGCATAGTCATTATTCCTTTCAGTACGCCCTTTCTATCTTTGCCATTTTTCTTTATTATATTTCAGTTTATTCTCCAAGTATCATAGCTTTCTACTCTCATGGCATTTTTTACATTGTATATTAAATGACTATCCATCTTTTCCACTGATCTCAGAATTTAAAGTCTGGTGGGGAAAACAGGAAATATCTTTCTCCTCCATTGTATCCCGAGTTCTTTGCACATTTGGTGTCACAATATAGTGATTCAGTAAATATTTGTTGGAAATCATTGACTGTATGCAGTAATGTATAAAAATATATCAAAATGATTATTTTGTATTTTGATTTTATAAATGAAGCACATAAGTGTAACTAAACTATTACTTTCATTCTGGAATGTCACCAACAAGGATTCACTTCAATATGTGAAATTATAGTTTCTGATAAAACAAAAAGAGGAAAATATGTGCTTTTGTAAATTTACCAGTATGATACTGAAATCATTTTAATGATTAACTTTGGTACATAATATTTTATTTATTTATTTATTTGTTTGTTTATTTTTAAATTATTATTTTTTTGAGGCGGAGTCTCACTCTGTCGCCTAGGCTGGAGTGCAGTGCGCGATCTCGGCTCACTGCAAGCTCCGCCAGCCAGGTTCACTCCATTCTCTTGCCTGAGCCTCCCGAGTAGCTGGGACTACAGGCACCCACCATCACACTTGGCTAATTTTTTGTATTTTTAGTAGAGACGGGGTTTCACCGTGTTAGTCAGGATAGTCTTGATCTCCTGACCTTGTGATCCACCCATCTCGACCTCCTAAAGTGCTGGGATTACAGGCATGAGCCACCATGCCCAGCCAATATTTTAAAATTAAATTCAATGCTTTAACAAAGTATTGTAATGTGATACTTTTCATGTTCCAAAAAATAACTTTTGAAAAGGAAACATTTATTTGGGTAAATTGTGAGAAAACATATCTCAAATAGAGTTTAAAATTTGTTTTCCAAGTTCAAGTTTTTATACTGCAGTAAATATTTTGTTTTTAATGGATCATTATTTGCTGTGTTTCAACAAACGATAAATGCTTGAGGGGATGGAAGCCATATTCTTCATATATGATTATGTCACATTGTACGCCTGTATCAAAACATCTCATGTACTCCATGAATACATATACCTATTATGTACCAACAACAAATAACAATTTAAAAAATTAAAAATCAATTCTTCTGGGATGACTACCAATTACTCACACAATTTTAATATTCAAATTTTAGTCTCTTTTTATGCATCACACTTGGACTTCAGGACACTCCTGTGAACTCCAGGGTCATATCCTGTGCTTCTTATGTCACTTGGACATTACATGGGCATTTAATAATTAACAAGCCAAGACAAAAACTCCTTCCAAACCTACTCCTGACACTGTTTCCCCAACAAAGTAAGTGGGAACTCTATATGTTAGAAATCTTGGGGTCATCCTTGAATGCTTGTCCCATTGTACCACACATTAACAGCAGTTGTGTCTTTATATTCAGATCTCAGCAATGTCTCTCTGCAGCCACCACTCCTCTCCCAGTCCAAACCACTTTTTTACATGCATGACTGCAATAGCTGCGGAGCCCTGTTCCTTGCATCTGTCCTTGTTCCCTTCAGTATTTTCTCAACACAGTAGACAGAGTTGTCCTTTTGTAACCCAAGTCAGATCATGTCACTCTTCCTCCACGATGGACTTTTGTTTCCTCTCTGGCATGAGTTCTTACTAAATTGCCTCTCACTTTTAATTTACACAGGCTACCTTGCTTTTTCCTGCATATGCTAAGTCCTCTCCTGCCTCAGCCTCAGGGTTTTTACTTGACATCTCATCTGTCTAGGAAGCATGCCTTCTGAATATCTGCATTGACTTTCCTCCTTGCCACCTTCAGGTTTTGGCTCAAATGTCACCATTTTTAGTGTGAACTTCAGACATGACTCTGTGATATTGTACTACCTCATTCCTGGATTGCCTATTTACCTTTCCACTTTGCTGCATTCCTCCATTGTATGTAGAGCCTTTTAACATGATATAGCTACTCTTTTTTATTCAGTTTCTCTCCTCCCATAAAATGTACCTTTAGAAAGAAAAAGGGTAGTGTCTGTGTAGACTGCTGTATTTTAAGTAAACAATGTTTGACAACTAATATGTACCCAGTAAACATTACTGACTGAATGAATAATAGTTGTATTGAAATTATACATTCAATATCTGTTATCTTCCATATAATATGAACATTTCAGGGTCAAGAAAATAATTAATTGCTATCAGTTAAGAGGTTGATGCAGGACATAAGGAGATAATTGATGAAGTAGTTGAAATGCAATTCCCAAAGTTGTATGTGCCTACATTAATCATTAGCTAAATGAACAGTCTTCCTTTATATTGAGAAGTGGAGGACACAGATAATTGTTGAGGTTTTGAGGTAGGAAGTCATAGAATACCCTTGTGGTAGCTTATGTTTTCTCTGTGAAGTCAGAGTAGAGGCCTAGTGATTGATTAGTGAAAAGTTTAAGAAAAATGGGCAAATAGGAGTTGTCATCAATATGTGAAAAAATTACAAAGAAATAGGTTTCAGTAAAGGATATTGGAAAAATAGTAATTGAAATGCTAATTACAGACTTCAAGCTGGATAGGGAGATATATTTAAAAAGGAAAAGCCATATATTAAATAAGGAGTTTTAGAATTAATAGGGGTCTTACTGTCATCAGACAACCAGTGTTTGAAATGAATAATGGGAGAAGAATAAGAGGTAATGTCCTAAATGTGTATGATTTTGTGGCTTCACTCATGGAGTGATTCCTGTTGATGCTACACAGCCATTGGAGAGGGCTGTGACTGGAAAAAGATGAGTTTTTTGGGGGTGAGAAATATTTTGATAGTCATTCAATGACATTTATTTAATGTATACCATACTAGGCATGGAAAATTTTACATATACAAATTTTTTTCTACAGAAGAACTTTATATTTAGTGAGTGATAGAAAGTGCATAAAGATGCAGTGAAACAACTTGTAAGAGAAGAAAAGTAGAAATTGCTCTGAATATAACCAGTTCAGCAAAAGCAGGGCAAAGGATGGATAGTCTCAAAAACTTCCAGTATAACAAATCTTGCCAAAGCAGATTAACCCATGGCAAATAATTTTGATAGAATTGAAAATAGATGAACTTACAATTTTAAAATTACAGACTATGCAACACTTGATTGAAGTTAGGTATGAAACAATATTAGGTATCTTATTTATTTGCTATTCATAATACAACACATAAATTCCGTGAAGTAAATAGGAAGACCATGTTGGCATTAGTTAAAATCCTCTTCTTAAAAGCATTACTCCGAGGTACCTGAATTTTCAACAACTCTGTGAATAGATTTTGAATGTATCTCTGAATAACTAAGATGTCATTTTCAGTATGAATATATTTGAAAATTAGAATCTGTCATCATTAAATTGAGCATTGGACAACTGACATAAAACCAATTCTGTGATTTTAATTTATCTTTTTTTTTCCCAGAAGGTTCAACACATTGTCTAAAATGGTTTGGTAGTGCTTCCTAAAGGTTTATATTGTTACATGGAAGATGGTGCCAAATGGAGGGATCATTTATTGAAGTGTAATAGGAATTCAATACAACTGCAGGATACAAAATCAACATACAGCAATCAGTAGCATTTCTAAACACTAATAATGAACGATCCAGAAAAAAATTAAGGCAAACAATGCCATTTACAATATGTCTTAATCTATTTTGCACTTACAAAACAGCATACCTGGCTGGTTGCGGCAGCTCATGCCTGTAATCCCAGCAATTTGGGAGGCCGAGGCAGGTGGATAACCTGAGGTCAGGAGTTCGAGACCAGCCTAGCCAACATGGTGAAACCCTGTTTCTACTAAAAATACAAAAAAAATCAGCTGGGTGTGGTGGCATGCACCTGTAATCCCAGCTACTTGGGAGGCAGTAAGCTCCCTGAGGCCTCCCCAGCCATGTGGAACTGTGAGCCAATGAAACTTCTGCTGTTTGTAAATTACTCAATCTTAGGTAGTATCTTGATAGCAGCATGAAAACAGACTAACACAATATACAATAGAATACTATTCAGCTTTAAAACTGAAGGAAATACCATTATTTGTGACAACATGGATGAACTTGGAGGACATTAGGCTAAACAAAATAAGTCATGCACAAAAATAGAGCATGATTTCACTTACATGTGGAATTAAAATTGTTGAGCTCATAGAAGCAGAGTAGAATGGTGGTTACTAGGGGCTGGCAGGTTCGGTGGGGCAGGATTGGGGAGATATCGGTCTGGGGATACAAAATTTCAGTTAAACAGGAGGAATAAACAAGGACTGTATTGTGTAACAGGGTGACTGTAGTTAATAACAGTGTACTATACACTTGAAAATTGCTAAGACAGTAGATTTGAAATCTCACCACAAAAAAAGATAAGTATGTGATGTAATAAATACATTAATTAGTTCAATTTAGCTATTCCACAGTGTATGTATATATCAAAATATCAGGTTGTACATCATAAATATATACAATTTGTGTCTGTCAATAAAATAAATTAATATATAGGGATATGTAAATATTTATAGGAACTTGGCTTTTTATTTCTAAAATATAGATGTTCATGATATTATAATAGAGATAGTTGCTAATAAGATAACTCTAGTAGCAATTTGTATTCAAGACAGGAAAGCTTACAGTGGTAACTAGCAAAGTCTTACTTTATTCTCATTCCAAGTTATGCTCTGCCAGCTTTCTTTTGCACCAGCTGCTATACAACATTGTCAACCACATGCTCTTCAAGTTGCAATATGTCTTTAGGCCAAAGAGTACTAGAGCTGATATGATATCTGTAAAACTCCAAATTTAGTAATTATATATATATCTGATTTCTGGGACTTCCCAGAAAAAAAAAGTAAACTTCCCAGATTTATCGATGACAAAAGTAATTATTGATCAAATATGTTTCATTATATCATAAGTTTTAAATTATTGAAATAACTTACGGGAATTAGCAAATTGTGGTATGACATTAAAGGGAGATGTGAGGTGAGGCTTCTTTCCTATGGTTTGTCATGAGTTGTTACATGGGAGAAAATAATGTGCAATCAGATCCCACTTACATATGGTAGTGAGGAGGGTGATCCAGATAGTGTTTAGATATTTCAACTGGTTCAACCTCATACAAGCTTTTTCCTAAGCCAGAGTTGTTAAGAAGCAAGACTAAAGGTAGAAAGCTACAGGTATGTGAAATCCTGCCTTTCACTTATCTAAGCCTTTAAATTCTCCATTGTGTATTGGTCAAACAGCCGTAAAAATATTCCATATGACAAGAATATTAAAGAAGATCAACTTTAAAGAGGTTAAAGATGCTAAATTATATTCAAACTAGATCTTTATAGTAAAACATTTAGGTTGTGTGTGTAAAGTACAATTTAAATGCAAAAATCTAATTGGATCTAAATGAGTTTTCTCTAACAGCATAAACTAAAAATACATTGTAACACAGAGTCCAGGTGACATTCATGCATGTTTCTTCACGTAAATCATGATAGTCTTGGGCTAAATTCCAACCCTGGAAAAAGGTATGTGTACATTTACAATGAAATCTGCCATGGAAGTCAAGGAAAGAAGCAGTAACAGCAGCTGGGCTGTTTTTCAAATTAAAGACTAGACTTTTAACCTGTTTTCCAATACAAGGAAAAGATATTTTGTATATGTGCCATATCAGCAAGACTCAAACTAACAGAATGAAACAACAAAGTAAACTCATTCAGGTCTGATCCAGTCAAAACAAGACTGAGTCAAGTATTTCATGTTAAGTTTGGAAAATATTACCACCAAACTGGATAGATTCCTAAAACCTGGGGCCATTTTCTCATCTGGCACAGTCGTCAGAAAACTGTTCCAAGTGTGGCACTCAGTCTCACTGGCCTACAAACTTTTCAGAAAACCACACTTTCTAAGTAAGTTCTCATGAAAGAGAGAAGAACCAGAATTTTGTCAATATTTTGCCATCCAGACAACTTCATGTTCTTATTTGGTGTTAAACCTACTTCTCTCTACCTGCCTGTTTGCTTCTTTCTGTCTTTTTTTTCAGCTCCACAAAATTATTCAAACACTTTGTACACCAGAAACTGTTTTAATCTCAATACTTTAAAAGAATGTCTTTGTGAAAATATGATCAGACATTCTAGTTTTACTGAATACATAAAACTTCTTTTAGAAAGCTCTTGTTGATTCTACTTGCATTTATTTATAACTATAGTGTTGCCATATATCCAAGTATCCCTTTTATTTATTCTTTTATCCTTTTAACAAAAGGACAAATGGCATAGACAATGTTAAGAAAATGTTAAAAATAAAAAATTATGTCACCAACTAAATCTTTACTACAGGTGATCATAAGTTGGCTAGATTGGACCTTCATAGTGAAATGCATTAACTTTGGTTTAAGTAATATCCCAAACCAGAAATTTGTCGAGGGGACTACTAAATTCCATTTCCTTTTGTTCTAAACAATTAAGCATTCTAAAATCTTGGGAAGAGAAAAGGATCAATGGTGCAAACATTTTAGAGCTGACAGTTGTGTGCCATATGCCATGATTCTATTACAAATGGAACAGTATTCAGATTTAAAATCAGTCTAAACACAGCTTGTCTGTATGTGTGTGTGTGTGTGTGTGTGTGTGTGTGTGTATTTTACAGAACCATTTAAATATTAACCACCTTTGAGTATTAGGGGAAAAATAGAAATTAAAAGCGGATATATTTGTTTCCTGAATCCTCCCACCAAACTACTTTTTAAATTAACTATTTCCTGCCTTAGTGAGGATCTTCCTATTCATCAAAGATAAAATATCAAATATCATTTGACTCCTTCTCTACCTCACCCCCCAATATTCAACAGTTTTCTATTTTATTTTGATTTTACTTCCTATTGTCTCTCCGTGCATCCTCACTATTGGTTTCTGACCTCAATGTCTCTTTCCATAAATACTTCCTCCAGGGCTTCAGCAGTGCATATTGTAACCCATGAGTGTGATGCCCTTATAAGCTATACAGGCACAACCCAGGCAAACACACACAATGACCGTAATCATGACAGTCATTTCTGGTGCCTTTACTCTGGTCTTAACCATCCCCCAACAATCCTTTAATCCTTCACTAGAGTTTATTCTTTTAAGTGAAAATCTGGATTCTTATCTCCCCTAGTATATATCTCTTAGTGAATTTTTATACAAGACAATCATCACTGTCACCTATTCATTATCCCATCCCATCCACTGAAGGTCTTTTATGGTATGGCCTTAACAAATTACTCTGAGTCCTTTAAATAGATTACAAAGTTTCTTGACTCTTTTTGTACACGTTATTCTGCCCAAAATGCACATTTCACTATTGTCCACCAACGAATACTAAGTTTTCACCCTCATTTAAGCCTTTAATCTCAGGATCTCACAATAAATACAATCATGCTTTCCTATATGCCGAATCTTCTGCTTGAGCATAAGTTTAATCCCCTAACTATACTGTAATTATATATATATCTAAAATACATATATATTTAATTCAGGCACTTCTCTCACTAGAAAGTGAGTTTATTGAAATCAGGGGAAGTATATTTTATGTTTGGATGAATTCCACATCACAATACTTCACAGGTAGTTACCTAGTCACCAATTTTTATTGAAATTAATTGTACATATAATAAAACTTTAATATAAAATGTTTCTCTTGAAGGGAGTTTTTTTTGTAAAACTATCCTCTGAGCTTTGTGATTACTCATAATGTCTGTTGCAAGATTAAGGGAAATGTATTTGAATGCAAATGAACTTATACTGTCATACCATAAGCAGGATAGTCAATTTCTTGCTTCTGAAATCACTCCCCCTACCTGCCTATTAAAATCAGATTACACAGATCTGTATCTGTTTGTACAAAAAGGTGCCAAAAGACTACTGTTATGCTGCAACATGATTATGTGCCCCCCAAACCTGGGTATTTATAGTATAGTATCCAGTATTTTCAAGCCAAGCCATACTGGAGCCTGAAGCTAAAGGAAAATTAGTAATACTGATGCTCCCTTTATTTAAAGTTTTAAGACTTTATCATGGCATTAATTTTGAATTTTAAAAATACTATCTTTTTTTTTGACTCCCTTAAATTTTGCTCCCAAGTTGAATGCCTCACTGGAACTCGGGTGAATGCTCACCCTAGTCCTAGAGTAGGTACTCATCTGAAATACTGTTAGTTTTTTTGTTGTTTTTTGTTTTTTTGTTTGTTTATTTTTGACAGGGCCTCACTCTGTCCTCCAGGCTGGAGTGCAATGGTGTAATCGTAGCTCACTGTATTCTTAAACTCCTGGGCTCAGGTGATCCTCCCACTTCAGCCTCCTGAGTGGTTGAGACCACAGGTGCATGCCACTGTGCCCAGTTGCAGCTTAAATGCCATTTTCCCCATGTATCTTGTGTAACATTGAGGGTTTGCCTATTTAAAGTTTAAACTAAAGTGTTTATGTTTTAATTTTGCATGTTTAACCAAAAAGTTTGTAATTTTAAAAATTTTCTTTGCTATGAACTGCTATATCCCACCAAGGCCAAAAGGAAATGAGACCTTTACTGACAAAGTGGACAGTTTAGATTAATGCCGGCATCTCATATTTCACTTGATTTTTGTGTACTCTCCCTATTCATGTGAAAGTCTTTAGCAAAGCCACTAAAGAATCTTAATATCTTTGTCAGTTTTGATTATTAAATAAATGTTTCTAAGGTATGCATTGGAAAGCATGACATGGGCATCTTAGGGGGACATGGTGGTTTATATGCACAGAGTGTCTGGATTTGCTGCTTGTATGCTGAGGGACTTCCAGTTAGGAAAATTTTTATTCCTCTGATGCACAATTTGAGAATACAGGCAGTGGAAAAACATTGCAGAAAACTTAGATTTCATTTATTTCTGATATGAGTTGAATTGTTGACTTACCAAGATTCAGTAAGATTTAAAGGAGTTTTTATGTTTTAACTAGAAGTTATTTGGGGGGAAGGAAAGCTCAGGTGATCATATGTCTCTGTGAGAGGATATTCATCCTTATCAAATTGCCTTGTGCTGTTTTCTCTGCTTGGCATTCCTGCCAAAGATTGGACTGGCATTAAAAGACAATTATTTCTCAATCTTAGAATCCTGTAAGATCTCCAGAGCCACATTACAAAGAGAAATACAAAGCTTTCACCAGCACCGTGCTTACTGGGATTATTTCACAGTGCAGACTGGGCAATGTTGTAGTCTGCAGGATTCCTGGCTCTTTGGCAAGAGGAGAGTTTCCAGTATTTTCAAGAGTAATTAGTACAAGTGAAAAAACCTTCATCTCTATCTCTACACTTTAAGATCTTTTTTCAAAATTCCTTTGAAAATATTGTCTCAGAAATACAGTTTTAAAAAATATGTGCTGCTAAAATTATTTATCTAACACTTAAAAGCAAAGTAACTGCACTGATAAAGCAAAATATTGCACTTGCCTGTTTATTATATACTCTATATTTTTCATTCATATAATCAGAGCTTCAAAAGTGAGGAATTTCTTAGAAATCATCCAGCTAAGTATTCTCATTTTGTAGAAGAGGAAACTAAAGCATTAAAAAGCTAAAGACTTCCACAGTGACTCCTATTTACATATTGACAGAACCTGGAACAAAGATTGGAATCTAGATCTCCTATCTATAAATGCAAAGTGTGTTGATTGAATTTCCAAAACCATTGAGTGGAAATTTCATTACAACTTCACCAAAGATAGAATGCTTACAAAGAGGGTATCCTAATTAAGAAAGGCTTCTTCTCTCACCTATAGGACAGCCATTACAAATGGTAAGTGCTATGGACTGTTTTCATACCCCCAAAATTCAAATGTTGAAACCCTAATCTCCCAATATAATGATATTTTGAAGCGAGACCTTTGACAAGTAATTAGAGTCAGATAGGGCATAAAAGTAGATCTCTCATGATGGGATTAGTATCTTTATATGAAGATGAAGGGACCAAAACCTTTTCTCTCCACTAGGTGAGAATGCAGTGAGAAAGTAGTCATCTGTGAACAAAGAGGGGAGCCGTCACCAAGTCCCCAACCATGCTGACACTCTGATCTCAGACTTCTGGCCTCCAGAACTGTGAGAAATAGATGTTTGTTGTCTAAGCCATTCAGTCTATGCTATTCTGTTTTAGTAGCTCAAACTGACTAAAACAGTAGAGGAAAATATTTATTGGAAAAATCACAAGTGTGCAGGGCCTCTTACACAAAGAACTTTAGCTCTACTCCATGTGAAATAAGGAGAATGAGGAATTTAAATCTAGGAGGGAATATGACTCTGGCTCACTCATACAAGGTTACACCACCTACATGGAGGGTAAAGATATTTCTCTCACTGTTATCATTACATTTTTGCTTCCTATCTCCTCTAGGTAATTCTTCTGTATGATACACATGCCCCTATGCACTCACATGTGTGTGCATTGGCACCTGTGCCTATGTGCAAACACCTATACATACACACGTACACATACACACTCACCGTTCATGTCCTCCACAAATCATATTTTTCAGAGACAGTACTATCAAAATATATATTTAGATTTAAGAAAGAAAATAAATCCCCCCCAAAAATAAATATTTATCTCACTCTGCAAGGATGTAGTTCTGCTAAAAAAAAAAAGTTAAGAAATAATATTTCAATTAGTTTTAAGTTTGAGATCAATAGAGACATCACAGTTTTCTTCAAGGATAATAGGTGAGAAATTGCTTTACATTTATGTAATATAGAGAATAATTCTAGTTTTTTTTCCCAAAACAAATTGATTTCTTCTAAAGTTTAATTGCTGTATTCATCTTTAGACACAAATATTGCTGGTAATTTAAACATTACAATGTGGAGCTGCAAAAAAATGTGTATATAGATTCCAAGTTACCTGGAAATGTGTGATAGCAAGAGTTGGTGTTTAGTCGAGTATGGGATATACTGTGGTGGTGTTAAAAGTTTCTGACAGCCACTGGATGGAATGTGGTGCCTGTAAGACAATCCAGGACTTACTTCCATAAAATCACTTGACATACATGATTATGGAACTTAGATGAAGGATATGTGATAATGATGATAATAGTGAATTCATCAACATAGAAATGGTAACTGAAACTATAAACGAGTAGACAAGATGATGAAGAGAGAATAGGCAGAGTTAGAAGTAAAAGGATGCAAAAGACTGTGTCCTGAACATCACAAATGCTTAAGGTTTAAGAGTAGGAGACCAATGGGTCAAAAAAAAAAAAAAAAAAAAAAAAAAAAAAAAGAAAGCAAAAACAGAATGGGATGTAGAAAACGGTAGTTTTACAATGAAGAGAAAGCCTTTTAAGAAAGAATCAGGTCAATGGTATTAAATGCTGAAGAGATATTAAGTCAGATGTGGACTGAAAGTCTCCCATAGCATTGAGAGAAAGGCAATCCTGTGAAACCTTTTGAGAGTAGTCTGGGTGGAGTGGAAGGAGGGCAATACAGATGGCAGAGGGCGGAGTCCATGAAAGGTGTTCACATTGGACAGAAAGTGTTTAAAGTTCTAATAAGAGACTGTGAGAGACCAGTGGCTGGAAAGGGAGAGGTTTCATGGGGGGTAGTTAAAATTTAGGTTTTGGTAGTTGTTTTATGCTTTTCATTCTAATATGGAAGACATTTTTGTTGTTGAAATACTGATGGGCGATAGGCAGAGATCAGGGGCAAACTGAGAATCTTAGCAAGAAAAGAATATTTGTGTAATCGTCTCTGGGGAAAACAGATCCAGGGCGTAGGTCTTAGATAAAGGAGCAAAGGCTCCTTCAGCCGAGGAGTTAGGGAGGGGTACAGAGGCAGATCGGTTTGCAAGACTGGTGTGGGATGTTAGCAGGCCTCCTCTGATGATTTTTAACTCTGTGAATGAAGAGGTATGGCTCTTTGCCGAGAGTGAGGTGAGGAATTAGTGAGTTGAGAGGTTTGAGCTTTACGTATATCCTCAAATGTTTTTCTGTCCTCCAAATATTCATTTTTTTTTCCCCAAAACATAGTTTATTTTGAACAACCTCTCATTTTTTCCTTTACTCTTTCTGCCAATGGTATTTTAATTCTAATTTTCCAGCTTTTTTATACTCCTTTCTCTCACTCTCCTTTCTCACTGCCCACATCATCCAGAAAGTTCCCAGTCTCAGGGATTGTGCTTATACATGTATAAGCACGTCACTGTTCATTTCCCTTGTTTTAACATAGCATCCATAATCTATAAAATTCCGGTGTCATTGGAAAAGCTTTCTTCCTGGTCTTAGCAGCTCCCCTTCTTTTCCCATCATTCCCTGCATTGCGGGCAGATTGCTAAAACACTGCGTCAACTTGTCATTTCCTTTGCTAAAACTTTCATTGTTTCCCCTATGCTGACAGGATAAAATCCAAACTCTTATCATGAAACACAAAGTTCTTTATTACTGGCCTCAGACTACTTGCAACAATTTATGTCCAACTAATGCCAAGCAGATTGGTGATTTCAACAACACAAAATGTATTCTTTCTATCCAAATCTCACTTGCGCTTTTGTATTTCACTGTTTTTTTGTCATACTTTTTCTCAGTTTGCAATGCAGCCTCAGTACTGACCAATTACATAAAAATCTGGCCTTTTAATACCTTATATGCTGAGAACTCCACCTAGGCTGTCTTCTATCCATCTCCTTCCTCCAACACTTACACCACATTATTTAGGCTATTTATCATTGATTTGGCAATATTATAACTTTTTGTTATATGTTTAATATTATATGTTAAAGTTTAAGAGCCAGAGCTCAGAAATGAGTTTCCTAAATTTAAAATGACTCAAGCCTGGCGTGGTGGCTGACACCTGTAATCCCCACACTTTGAGAGGCCAGGGCAAGAGGATTGCTTGAGGCCAGGAGCTGGAGACCAGTCTGGGAAACATAGTGAGACCCTGTCTCTAAGAAAAATAAAAACTTAAAAAGTAGCCAGATGTGATAACACACCAAAAGTACCAGTTACTGGGGAGGCTGAGACAGGAGGATTGCTTAAGCCCAGGAGTTTGAGGCGGCAGTGAGCTATCATCATACCACTCCACTCCAGCCTGGCTGACAGACCCTATCTCTAAAAACTAAATAAATAGAAGTAAAATCCATTTTCTTGCCAAATAAAACATGATGATTTTCTGTAGCTTCACAGAGCCCAATATCCAGGCAAAGATACAGAGTCAGGGTATGTTGGAACAGCTATTCGTCTATGGAGGACTCCCAGCATTTCCTACAGTTTAAATACTTCACAGGGCTTTACTTCACATGGGATTGCAGGAACACACAGGCCCCACAGGTACCATGGTGCCTCCTGGCTACTCCAACCAGCCTTATCAGAGCCCTCACACTTCTACCAACCCTGCTGATATGATTAGTCTTTGTCCACACCCAAATCTCATCCTGAATTGTAATCCCCATAATCCCTATATGTCAAGGGAGAGACCAGATGGAGGTAATTGTATCACTGGGGGGATTTCCCCCCATGCTGTTCTCATGATAGTGAGTGAGTTCTCATAAGATCTGATGGTTTTATAAGGGGCTCTTCCTCTCTTCGCTCAGCACTTCTCCTTCCTGCCACCTTGTGCAGAAGGTGTCTTGCTTCCTCATCACCTTCCACCATGATTGGAAGTTTTCTGAGGCCTTCCCAGCCCTGCTGAACTGTGAGTCAGCTAAACCTCTTTCCTTTATAAATTACCCAGTCTTGGGCAGTTCTTTATATGAATATGAAAACAGACTAATACACCTACTCTTGTAGATCCTGTGTGCCACCTGCAGCAGTGGCTGAGTGGCTATGTGTACCAGCAGGCCTTAACCTATAGGTATGGCCTGAGCTCCACTCCAAGATTTTCACACCTGACACTGTGGTGAACACCCACAGGTACTATGACTCCACTGAATACTTAGGGTGTCCTATCCCCACCTCTGGGACCATATCAGGCTTGCAACAGGCAGAGATAAAAGTGACCATGGGGATACTCAGAGCATGGTTGACAGGGAACAGCTGAGTTCACTAGAGTGAGCTGATGAATCTCTGGGTCCATGTGCTCCTCAGACTGTGCATGGCTATGTGTATATTATGGAGCTATATAGGGCAGGATTCTCCTTCAGGCATTCAGTCAACTGTCATCCCACCTGAGCAAAAGCAGCAAAAGCAGCAGCAGAAACAGCGGCACCACATCTGGTGGTGGCAACCAGCAACAGCAACAGCGACAGCAATGGCAGCAATAGGCAGCTTCTCCCCCACCCCATCCCCTATCTCAGAGCTAGGGAATTGCCCTGGTTGTGGCCCTACCTTTTCCTTCCTCTTTATTCCCAATCCCCTTTCGAGGCCGGCACCAGGAGTGGTTGGGGCACTTCCCTCAGGCCTCATTTTAATGAGTTTTAGTAATTTTGTTAATGTAAGGCCTCAAATTACAGGATTTTGTATATTATTTACACAGAGCCCCCAGAGATGATACACATAGCTTCTCTGCACAAAATATCTGTGAAAATAAAAAAAAGATGTTCAGAAATTACTCATAACAACATGTAACATAAAAATCATGACATTTGATAAATTCATGAGCATTCATAAATAGTTTTTATATCCAAATTATAGTGTTTAATGCAGAGAAAGCTCATACCTTAATTATACTCAAACACACACACACATATGCCAATATAAATATATATGAGATACATATATAAGCACAATATGTCTAAAGGTGAAATTGTTTTTCCTTTACCCACTAAATCTCCTTTTCCTTGATTTGCAATCTTCTCCCCAGAGACCTCAAACAGGAAATTGGAATCTTAGTAATCCTTGACTTTTCTCTCTCTCATCCCTTGCCTTCCCCGTACCTCTTCCTAACCATGTGTCGATTCAAATAATCATCAAGAGCTGTTAAGTCTAGCCCTGAGATATCTGGGGAATATGATCCTCTCTTTATTCTCATAGTTTCTCTCCTCCCATCCACTTAGACTCTGTGATAGCCTTTAACTTCTCTTCTTGCCTATATTGTAAGCTCCACTTCCTCTATCTTTCACACCACTTCCAAATTTATTATTTAGACTCATAAAAGACACTTAATACACACTTGTGGAAGTAATTAAAGACCTGAATAAAACTAATTAATTATGGCATCAGAAATACCTCAAGTCCATATGGTGCTTTGATGAAAATTAGAAAAAGCTCGCCTCCTTCAAGTAGAAGTAAATGAATACAAATGAATGTACTTTTAAAAATGAAATATATAAACTTATAATATTATTGCACATTATATTGTCGTGCTGTTGGGGAGTTTTTCAGAGCCCCTAATGTGTCCAGAGTTGCCCAATCACAATGCCCCGCCCTTTAGGAAGCACACATGCTGACAGCCACAAGCACCCTGCATCCTACTTCCACCTCTCAGACCCTATCAGACAGGCAGAGATAAAAGCCACTGTGGAGATGCTCAGAGCATGGTCAACAGGGAACAGCTGAGTTCACTAGAGTGAGCCAATGCATCTGTGGGTCCATGTCCTCCTGAGCCTGTGCATGGCTGTGTGTACACTATGGAGTTATATAGGGCAGGATTCTCCATCAGTGACTCAATTGTGAGGGCTAAAACTATCCACACTTACTCTCACACAGCTAGTAGGTGCCTAAGATATGAAATCACTCTGTTAAGATGTCATCCACAGAGTGATGATACCCTTGTGCCTTGCACAAGGGTATCATCCTTTCATTTCTTCCCATCAGAATATAATCCAAACAACTTATCGCATTTAACTCACTTGGAAGTTTGGTGCCTACATACAGCCATAGCCTCATCTGCCACTACTACATACAAAGGAAGATCTACTCATGTGGAACTGTTTTCAGATCACCAAAGAAGGTTATAAAATAGTATAGTGAGATGGTAGCATAATGATTAAGTCCCAGCTCCATCACATACTAGCTATGCACATAACTTGAACATGCAACCTAAGCTTCTTTTGCCTTAATTTTCTGTTATCTCATTATTATTATGTTATGCTTATTTAATCTGATAGGTTAGAATACACATTGCCTCGTTTTGCTTTTTAAAAATTCCTACATATGCATTAAGTAGGCATATTGAATGAACACTAATAATACAACATGGAAAATAATGAGTCATGCAACAATTTTTCCTAAGATACAGTGGTTGCTCAAAGGTATGAGGGTGATCAGCGAAGGCTTCAGGAAAGAGTTACCAGGCAGGCTGGGCCTGAAAGGAGGGTCTAATTTTTCTTCTTACTGTCACAGGTCACAGGAAAAGAGCTTTTCAGTTAGGAAAAAATACAGTGAAATAGAAAGCTATGAGGCTTATAAAATGAATGTGATTATTTTCACTAAATCATAAGCTATGAGAAAAAGGATAGAGAAATGAATTTAGAAAGATCCTTTAAATCCAGATCTGTGGGTTCTTGTTTAAAAGGTTGGCCTTAATCCTATAAGTTTTAGGAGTTTTTTTTTGTTTTTTTTTTTTTTCTTTTCTTTTTTTTTTTTTTTTTGAGACAGAGTCTAGCTCTGTTGCCCAAGCTGGAATGCAGTGGCTTGATCTCAGTGCACTGCAAGCTCCACCTCCCGGGTTCGCACCATTCTCCTGCCTCAGCCTCCTGAGTAGCTGGGACTACAGGCGCCCGCCACCACGCCCGGCTAATTTTTTGTATTTTTAGTAGAGAAGGGGTTTCAATGTGTTAGCCAGGATGGTCTCGATCTCCTGACCTTGTGATCCGCCGGCCTCAGCCTCCCAAAGTACTGGGATTACAGGCGTGAGCCACTGCACCTGGCTTCATGTGTTTCTTAAATAGAGGGTAGATAGCACCAGAGTTGTACTTGAGGAAAATTTATCTGGGAGTGATGAATAAGATAAATTGTCCAAATGAGAGGGGCTACCTTTCTTTACATACAACATGCTCCTACTTCAATTTTTTTTTTTATGGGGAATCCTGTGAATCAGATAGTATCACCACCCTCATCTCCTACACACACACACACACACACACACACACACACAGCAAATTAGTTACCAATCCTTGGCATTTCTTCTTATGAACAAACTACATCAGGCAGTACCTTGCTTATGTTAATTATGTTAGCATTTAATGAATTAATGTACGAATGTTTTTCCATAAGGCCTGGCACATAACAATTGCTCAGTAATGTTTATTACTGTTTTAACATTTGTTAGTTTTTGAAAATTTTTCTACTCCCCAAAATAAAGCTTAAAGCTGTCTGTTCCCTACTTCTACTACCATAGCCTTGGTTTTGGTTCTTGTCACCTTTTAGAGGGACTGGTGCACTAGTGTGCCTACCAGTTTTTCTAAGTCTCACCTTGACCTTTCAGCCCATCCTCGACACCAGAGGCCAAGGCCAAGAACTTGGTGTCCTTCTTCACTTCTCTTTTTCTTTCCGACTCTACATCTTATACACCTGAAATTTCTGGTTCTACTTCCAAAGTATATCCGGAATCATGCTGTCTCTCACTAACTGAGCCACAACCACCATGATCCATACTGTAGATTTCTCCTTCCAGGATTACTGGGATGTGCTCCTAATAGAACTCCCTGCTTTCACCCTTCACCCTCAAAGTCGATTCTCAATACAACAGCCAGAAGGAATGTTTAAATCATAAGTTAGATAACATAATTACTTCACACAGCACAAAAGACCCCTTTGCATTCATAGGGAAAGTTAAAGTTCCTAAAATAGCCAACAACATCCTGGGACACTCTAACCACCACTATCCCCAACTACACACAAATAACTTACCAATTGCCTCCTCGTGTTCTCTCCACTGCACTGACACTCTCCAGTCACACAAGCCTCCTTGCTGCTTCTGGAAAGAACAGGCCTTCTCTCCACTTCAAGGCAGTTCTCTTTGCCTGCAATGACCCCTCATATATTGTGACACATCTTCTTGATCTGTACAAGATCTGCTGTGAACACCTTTAAAATTTCAACCTTCCCTGATTCTGTAGCTACTGATCACCTTCATTCTCTTCTATGTTTCACCTTGTGTTACACTGGAATGCTTAAAATAATATTATATTTAACAGGTGGTCTTTTTTTTTTTTTTTTTTTTTTTTTTTTTGAGTTGGAGTCTCACTCTGTTGCCCAGGCTGGAGTGCAGTGGCGCGATCTCAGCTCACTGCAAGCTCCACCTCCCGGGTCCACGTCATGCCATTCTCCTGTCTCAGCCTCCCGAGTAGCTGGGACTAACAGGCGCCTGCCACCATGCCTGGCTAATTTTTTTGTTTATTTTTAGTAGAGACTGGGTTTCACCATGTTAGCCAGTGTGGTCTCGATCTCCTGACCTCATGATCTGCCCACCTCTGCCTTCCAAAGTGCAACAGTTTATCTCTTACTTCTAGAATGTAAGTTCCATAAGAATGAGGATTTTTATTGTTTTTCTGTTCAGTGATACACACCAAATATTTAGAGCATTCCCTAGGATATATTGGGTCTTTGCTTAATAAATATTTGTTGGATTAATAAATTAACTTAGGCTTACTCTGTGAAATAAATATACAATGATATTGAAAAGAAAGTCTTTGGGAGGTATTGAATTCCCGTGACAGAAAACTTCAGCCTGGGCTGGTTACTCAAATTGGACAGTTTTGGGTGATGCTAACATTGAAAAGATAATCCGGTTCAATGACTGTGAAGTCTTCCCACTTGTCAATTATGTGATCCTTGAAGTGCAGTCAAGGAGAATTGATATTGTGAAGATGGGAAAAGCATTCACAGAATAAAATAATTATAAAAATATGTATTCAGGAACTATTATGTGCCATTCAGGCTGCTGCAATTGGGCTCCAGAAGAGGAACAAGACAGACAGATCCTACTCACATAAAGATTAAATCTAGGGAGAAGACAGGCAATAGACAATTAAATGAGCATTTAATTAATATAAGCATTAAATTAAATTATAATTTCAGGTAGTTTTGATTGCTATTAAAACACGTAAGATGATGGAAAGCAAATCAACAGTATTGAAGCTAACTAGATAGTGTGGTGAGGAAATACGACTTGAGCTAAATCCTGAATGTGGAGAAGTCACCAGAGCAAATACCGAGGGAGAGCCACAGGAGAGAAGAACAGCAAGTACACAAAGGTCCTGAGAGTGGCGTGGCCTATTTGGGGTACAAAGAGAACGCCTGTGGCAAGAGTGAGGAACGTGGCGAGGGGTTGAGGAGGAGAGCAGGGCTGGGGCTGTGGAGGTCACTGGAGGTGCCTCATTACTTTTGGATCATTATTTTGTTGCATCTATGAAAGAAACACTTCATTTAGACAACTATATATGTTTAATAACACACTTGCAGCCATTATGAAGCTTAAGTATAATTAATATTTTCTTGTTATACTTTTATTTTTGACATGTTTTTCTTCACTTCTGAAATAAAATAGGCTCACTCAACTTTGCATATTTTTTCTTAAGCTAAATTTACCTCTCTGGAGCTAAAATGTTCCCCTTCATTTGATATTTTCTACCTAAATGTAGTAAGAAAGCCAATCCTTTACTGCATGTAACTATTTTTCTGAGGTTTCAAAAGAAGACATTATTCTCTTATACTCTGAAGATTTATTTGTAAAACTTCTACAAGGAAGGAAGGGAAACCACAGAAAATTTTGCAGCAGGAGATGAAAAGTAAACACAGTAGCTTGTTGAAATATGGTTAGCTAATGAAGAGGCAGGCTGTAGAAAAACTAAGAATTCTCTTCTGACCTGGAAAGTTGTTGGAGTTAAGAACCCATGAACTGATAAAGTCAGGGTGAGAATGTTTCAGTTAAAGTCAAATAAATAGATTCCAAGAGAAAAGGAAAATTGTGAATCTATCCAATCATTGAATAATCAACATGCTTTTTCATCTTTATA
>NW_016803441.1:2086273-2092119 GCF_001698545.2 Rhinopithecus bieti | reverse complement strand
AAATTATACAAGATGATCATAATAGTTAAAAGTATTCTGTTGATGACCCTTTATTTTCTAGAAATATTATCTTGGGTTATAAAACACTTATTTTTATTAAAAAGGACAAGAGAAATGAGACTTCTTTTGTTCTTTTTTAAGAAAAGTAACTGTCTAGCTATTTTATATCTGTAGTTTAGTTCTTCAAAACTAAAGCTGACATTTTAGTTTTTGTTAAAAAAATCTACGTATGGAAGATTTTGAGTCTATTTTGTTATGGAAGTATTTTAGAACATAACTTTAAAAATAAAATAAAGGTACTGTATACATCTAGAAATATATCTCAACAACTCATGTATCTGTCTAAGACATATTCATATAAATTAGGACACAGCAAGACAAACTGTGTGTATCTACATAATAAACCTGGATAATTTATGTAATAATCTCTATTTTGAACAGTTTAAATGCATTTTTTTAAAGTAATTTTTTAAAATCCCAGTATCTTTCTCTCATTTGTTCTTAAATTACCGAGCCCAGTAAAAATATTGAAACCTATGTTTGGCACATATATGATGCAAATTTTAGCAGTAGTTACCTTTAGGGCTTGGGAAAGATGGAGGGAGATTTAAGGGTGGAGGGAGTTGGAGAAGGAGAAACTCTCATATTTTATCCTTTATATTCTAGATTTATTAAATTTATTATTATTTATTAAGTATGTATTAAAATGTTAGATTTTTAAGAACAAGTAAAAATCTTGCTGTAAAGAACTAAGAAACAGAATCTGCTTACAGATGTTTATTGAAGCTTTATGTACAATTGCCCAAACTTGGAAGCATCCTAGATGACCTTTGGTAGGTGAGTGGATAATTAAACTGTAGTACATCCAGACCATGGGAAGAAATGAGCTATCAAGCCATGAAGAAACATGGAGGAAAATTAAGGACACATTATTAAGTGAAATAAGACATCTGGAAAGGCAGCATACTGTATGACTGCAACTATATGACATTACTGAAAGGGCAAAACTTTGCAGACGGTGGAGACAGTAGTTGACAGGGCTTGTGGGTGAGGAGGTATGAATAGGAAGAGCACAGGTGATCTTTAAAGCAGTGAAAATATTCATATGATACTATGATGGATACATGTTATTATACGTTTGTTCAAACCCACAGAATGTACAACACCAACATCAAACCTTAATGTAAACTCTGGGGTTTGGGTGATATATGTTGATGCAGCTCCATTGATGGTGACTAACGTACCACTCTGGTGAAAGGTGTCAAAAATGCAGAAGGCTATGCATGAATTGGGACAGGGGTATATGAGAAGTATCTGTACCTCTCAATTTTGCTGTGAACCTAAAACTGCTCCAAAAAATCAAATCTTACAGAAACATAAACAAAGAATACCTTTAAAAGGAGCTCATAGGATATTTGCAAAGTGCTTTAATCTTTGAATATAATATAACTTTTAAAAATGTTAACATAAAGACTTAAAAGCACTCTAACATGGAGAAAATCAGAATTTAACATCTCTTAGAATAATTTCGACAAAGATGTGCATTTTTCTCAACATACACAATGATTAAATCCCCAAAGAAAATAAACCTCTTTACTGGGGCTAATTCTTTTTGGAGTGTGTGGAAGTACATTATAAGGACTTCATGGTCATTTTGTGACAATAAGATGGAATAATCAAATGAAGCGCAAGATTTTTCCAATAAAACACACAGTGGATCTGGCCTCTGTACAGAAAATAAATATCTCTCACATCTACAGCTAGCAAGCCCTTTTTTAAAAACATAGAATTAGACCCTGACATACAACCATGACTGGTAAGATAAACTGTAGACACAATGTTTTTTTATGCTGATAGCGGTAATGTTTTTGAATTCTTGAAATTCGTGTCTGAATTAGAATGCCTCGTGTGTTTACCTATCGATTTTTAAAAGATGTATTAATATCCAATACTTATACTCTGTTATGATTCTAAATACTGAGTAATCATTCTGAAGGGGCTTATAAATCTCTTAACAATTGAAAAAATTCTACTGTATATTCTACCGTATATGTAGTTTTTCCCCACTACAAAATAAAAGACTGTAAATTATTTAAGTTATAATAAGTATTATGGCAGCCTGTAATATTTTACATTCTTTGACTTTAAGTAAATGTGGATTAGTATCTATGTTTCAAGCCATTCCTGTAATCATGAGGCAATATTTATACCTAAGACAATTCTTATGTTTGGAGTTTTGTGGGATGGCAACATGTGGGCAAATAGGATTAGGAAACTTGGTGGCATGTAGTAAAGCTCATGAGGCTTTCCCTTTAACCAATATTAGCTCTCCTACCCACTTTCTGATTACTAGCAGTATCCTAAATGAGTTCAAGTTTGATTAGAAACCCTTAGATCAATGTGTATGCAAATATTCAAACCCATGGTTTCTCTGTCATTGAAGGCAGAGTAAACGTAATCTTAAAAATTTCCCCAAATATGACATGTATTTATTTGAAAATTGTGTGTGCGAGTGTGAGTGTGTGGAGGTGGCAGGGGGGTGAGGAGGGTTAAGGTATCATTCTAAGAAAGAGTAAAAAGAGAAACTAAATTTAATTATTGAATTGTGTTAAAAATGTACATTCTCTGTAAGTGCTACCAAGTACAGTAAAAAAAATGAAAATTTCCAAGTATTATTTTTGCTGATACACTCAAAATGTATTTATTTAATTTTTATATTATTATGGATACATAATAGGTTAATATATTGATGTGGTACATGTGATTTTTTGATACAGGCATACAAAGTGTAATGATCAAATCAGGGTAGCTGGGAGTATCCATCACCTCAGGCATTTGTTATTCTTTGTATTAGGAAAATTCGAATTCCACTCCTTCAGTTATTTTAAAATATATAATACGTTATTGTTAAGTATGGTCACCCAAGTATTCTTAAGAGTATTTTTCCAAAACCAAGCAGGGAGAGCAAATTTACATGGCCATTATGATGATACAAAGATATGAAACTATGAAAGCATATAAACTTGATAGGAATCATATAATAAGGGCATATGGTCACTCATTTTTAACCAATTAGAGTTAAGAAACAAATGAGATTACTCAATTGGTCAGGGTCTATGTATTTTTTCTGTGAACATTTACTCATTCGTTTCACAAATATGTGTGAGATGAAAATACAGTGAAGAAGAAAGTTGAGGTTCAGATGCCTGGGAGCTTATACTCTAGGACTCTAACATAGAGCCAAGTTAATAACATCATTTGGATCGAACTACTGTTTACATTTAGGTGATTTATTTCCAAGACTCTGTGGCAACTTCCACTTTTTAGTAAAGGGACATTTGTTTGGAATTTATTTTTTTAATTTTTAAAACAGAAGACATTATGGGAAAATCCTAAGTAGAAGCCTCTTCTGCCTCCACTTGGGTTCATCTTCAAGAAGGTACCCTCACCTATCATTAAAAGGGCAGGAAACTTAACTTCCTGAGCACCTTTCATAAGAAACTCTTCCCTAGCTATCAATGGCAGGAGAAGAAGGGACCCAGAACACCAGCAAATCTCTTACTCTGTGATTCCCTAGCTTTATGGGAGCCCATTTTTATTTATATTAAAATATCTTAACAGAGAAGTTAGGATGGGAGATAATTTTCATTTTTTAAGACTCCAAATTATATTAAATTTCTATTCAAAATTCATTGCTGAACCACTGCCTGGGAGTCAGAGTATTTGTTCCAAATTATTGATTTGGTTACAGAGATCCACAAAGATGAGCAACTTATTGATTTCATGAAAATATTTTTGGTTCTAATATTTCATATTTTTTTCACATTGATAGAAAACAGGGACTTGGGACATATGTATGTTTTCTCCATCTAGCTTTCTGTAAGACTCAAGACTCTCCTAATACATATGCTCTACTTTCTACTTACAATCTTTTTCTTTGGAAAACATCTTTACAATATCAACTAAATGAGATTGGAAACAAGTTATCAAATTCATCAGGAACTCCATACAGAAGAGATAAGAGTCTGCTTTCTTACACCAATAATGTTGGTGCCCAACTCAGTAGAAACAAATAAATAGGGTAAGTGTCCAGTAATTTACTTTTCAATAGTTATTTGTATTTCAGATCTTTACTCTGGCTCTTTCATAAGCAGCTTTCACATCAACATAGCTGAAATTCTTATCTAAAATCCATAAAGTCCCTGGGAGAATGAAGGTTAAGGAAAACGATTTTAAGGGAAACCACATCTTTCTCTTGAAAGTGATTGTACTCTTAAGAGTTTTATATAAATAACTCAGTCAAAAGTTCGCCTGTTTGAAGGGTTTTTTTTTTTTTCAATGCACAAATATAAGATTAACTTTATATGTTTTATTTATTTTCATTTACTTGTTTACCTATCATTTTCTAAGTGCCCCAAATATATTCATCTCTCAAGGCTTGCTGCTTTCTTGCTGCTTGCTACACAGGTATGTACAGAGAAGTCAAACAGTAAGTATATTGCACCTACAAGAAATTGGCTCTTTGTAACTATATCGTTAGCAACCTCCCCAAAAGGAGAAATGTAAACTCTGTTTTGCTCTATATTTCAATGTATCCTCTAATTAGATGTAATTAGTCAAAAGGCCAAGAAGTTTCAGACATATCTCCAACATGAATGAACACAACATTTTGAGTACATTGTGAATGGAATGCGTGTGTATTAAATGTAGGTAGATGGAACTTATTTTAAAATTGCTAGTCATATTTAAACTTTAAGATAGTAATATTGTCATTATACAAGATATTGCCTAATAGATGTTACGACTCTTTTAGTTTTTAGAAGAGGTTACAGAAAATATTAGCCAAAGGAAATAGGAAAAAAGTTAACATTTTATGATTACACTGGTTAGCATACTTGTCCCAGAGAAACAAGGCGTCTTTGAAGTTCTTCAAGCACATCAGCAGGCCCAATATTTTAGGAAGGCTGGGTTTTGGCTTGGGGTGCTTTACCTCTCTTGAGACACGGGACTTCCTGAAATTTACAAGGAGTGTTATTCCCCCTACTCAGGAAAATGAGATGTATGTATATACACATGAAGTACTTGACAGACTTCGTGAAACTCAGATTATCTGGTTTAGAAAAAAGATGAAATCGGAATCAGATGCACATAATGCTTTCTAATGCACATGCTCTAGGTGTACATCTAAAGACAATGTTAATTTTAATGTTAAAATCATGTGATTCGCTAAATATTTACTGTTTTATATGAATGAAGAAAATTAAAATTTGAAAACATTTCAAGTTTAAAATTAATCATCTATTTTGGAAAGCAATTTGCAAATGGGGATCAATAACTTTTGAATGAGTATGCCAGCTGTCAGAAACATGTTTTAGAAGAATAATCTTAAATGCAGACTCATGTACAAAAATCACAACAATAATACATTATATATCAGAGAGTATGTATTTAGTATTTCCTGTATACTAAGTTCTTTCTTCTCTATGTGTTTTACTCACTTAATTAATAGCAATTGCCATATAGATGTTATTACCTACTATTTTATGATTAAAAACCTGATGCTTACAGGTGTTAATAACTAGCTCCACACTTCAAATGCTAATTGTCATAGTTGAGACATGAATCTAGATCTACCTGTGCTTTTGCTCCTTTTTTTTATTTTTTTATTTTTTTATTTTTTATTTTTTATTTTTTATTATACTTTAAGTTCTAGGGTACATGTGCATAATGTGCAGGTTTGTTACATATGTATATTTGTGCCATGTTGGTGTGCTGCACCCATCAACTCGTCAGCACCCATCAATTCATCATTTATATCATGTATAACTCCCCAATGCAATCCCTCC
>NW_016803441.1:2072256-2082355 GCF_001698545.2 Rhinopithecus bieti | reverse complement strand
CCCCCAGAGGTGGAGTCTATAGAGACAGGCAGGTTTCCTTGAGGTGCTGTGAGCTCCACCCAGTTCAAGCTTCCCAGGGGCTTTGTTTAACTACTTAAGCCTCAGCAATGGCGGGCGCCCCTCCCCCAGCCTCGCTGCTGCCTCGCCGTTAGATCGCCGCAGACTGCTGTGTTAACAATGAGGGAGGCTCCGTGGGCGTGGGACCCTCCCGGCCAGGTGAGGGATATATTCTTCTGGTGTGCCCGTTTGCTTAGAGCGCAGTATTGGGGTGGGAGTTACCCGAGTTTCCAGGTTTGTGTGTCTCAGTTCCCCTGGCTAGGAAAAGGGATACCCTTCTCCCTTGCGCTTCCCAGGTGAGGCGATGCCTTGCCCTGCTTCAGCTCTCACTGGTCAGGCTGCAGCAACTGACCAGCACCGATTGTTGGGCACTCCCTAGTGAGATGACCCCAGTACCTCAGTTGAAGATGCAGAAATCACCGGTCTTCTGTGTTGCTCGCGCTGGGAGTTGGAGACTGGAGCTGTTCCTATTCGGCCATCTTGCTCCGCCCCCCGCTTTTGCTCTTACAATACACATTTTAGAACATGGTTTATATTAAAAAAAAAAAAAACAGAAGCAGCATAAATGTCCAATATTAATGGGAAGTTTAGGCACCACATAACTGTAACTATAAGATGGAATACTTTTAAAAAGATAAAATAGATTTAATCAAATATTTTAATGCTATGAAAATTCTTAGGTCATAAAATTAAGCACATTAAAACAAACTCAAAAATATGTTCACTGTGAACAGTTTTATATGAGACTGACAACAGTTGTCAAATATCAGTAAAAATTGCTTTTGGATTTTGCTTCTTTTTTCCTGTACATCAAATTGTCTATAAAAAATCATGCAGTGACATTCTTATAATAAATATAAACCTTTTAACTATTTTTGTAATTGTTACTGATATCAAAATTCTTTAACCATCAAAGAGGGCCTTTGAATTTGAAACTGACAGCAGAACTAAGTGCTATGTCCCTGATAAGAAAGCTGAATGTGCCCCCTAGTGGCCAAAAGTTTTCTGCTGCATCTACTCCCTGTGAAGGATTCGTATTTACCTTCATCTGCTATGTGATGGTGGTGGGAAGGAACTGGGCATCACAAGACTGGGATAAACTGGCCGTGTTTTCTAACTAGGAAATAAGTTGTTTGGAGCACTTTATTTGTACCTCTCCTTGTGGAAAATTTAAAATCAGATCAATCCATTTATATATAAATATTTAGCAACATTTAAAATTGTACTAACTTCTCTATTTTGTCTGCTTATATTTTAACACACTTTGTTTTGAGGACAACTTAGCTTTTTTGCTACACAAACTAAATTCAGTGCTATTTATAGTACTTTATTTCTGAAGCCAATCTATATTTCAGGCTAAAACATGGTTCAATGAAATGATGAAAAGATCTGTGAAGTGATGATATATAAAAACATACGTAGGCTGGTCATGGTTGTTCACGCCTGTAATCCCAGCACATTTGGGATGCTGAGGCTGGAGGATGGTTTGAGGCCAGGAGTTCTAGACCAGCCTGGGCAACAGAGTGAGGCCCTGTCTGTACAAAAAGTAACAGTAAAATTAAAATATTAGCCAGGCATGGCACTTGTAGTCTTAGTTACCCAGGAGGCTGAGGTAGGGAGATCACTGTTGCATCTATCTTCTGTTCCAAGCTATAGTGAGTTATGATCGCACCACTGCACCCCACCCTGGGTGACAGAGTGAGACCCTGTCTTTAAAAAATAGACACAAATATCTAAATGGTGAGTAAATGCATGTGCATATTATAGGAAACCACAATACTTAATAGCATATATTACATTATTATTAATATAATTATATAATTACTTGAACACAAGAAGAGATACATAGATGTACTCTTGGTTGGGAAGATTCATATTATAAAGCTATTATTATCCCCAAATTCAAATGAAAAGATAATATATGTTATATTAAAATCAAATAGGAAACAAGGCTTAGGTTTAGGTTGAGGGCTTTAAAGTCTGGCTTGAAGTCTTAGCTTTAATGCCCACTTGCTGTATAACTCTGGAAACATAACAGTTCTGAGTCACAATATTCCTGTTTCTGTAATATTGATAATAACAATATAATGTTTACTTTGGAAAATTATGAGATTTAAATGAATTCCAGGATTACTTGGCACAAAGAAGAAACTCAGTAAACAGTAAAATAATTATTAATTTTAATTCATTTGCATTCAGAATTCTAATAAAGTTAATTTGTTTTCTTGAAAATTAATAGTAAAATTTATCTTGAAGAATAAGTACTTAGAATCGGTAAGATATTCCTTAAAAGGAATGAAAATGGAGGAACCTTGTCCGTCCCAATAAATTTATGTACATAAAGAATCAGTGAATGTATCTTCAAATCTATGAACTAGAGTAATATTTTGCTGATAAAAAGGTAGGTGGAAATGTAAAATACAGTTGTATCTTAGCAGAGAGTTAGGTTCTAAAGCCAATGTGTCATTCTAAATTTACTTATAATGAAATTTATCTGTAAAAATCTCTCAGGAATGTGTTACGTTGGAAACAACAGCTCTGAGTAAATTAATTTCTACATAAGGACAGTGTTTTTACAAAACATACATTCTTCAACTACTAGACCAAACTTAGTGTTGGAAGTTTGGCACTAAAAATGGCTCTGAGTGGTCTTATGAACTGAGACCAACAGAGGAAACAAAGAAAATGGAAAGGCATTTATTGTCTACTCTGAGTCAGAAACACTCTTCTGATTGAGCAGAAATGCCAGAGTTGTTTATATATTTTCCTAACTTTTGTTCTTCCAAGTTATGTATATTTCATGTTCAAAAAGTTAAATACGTGTATAGTGGAGAGGGGTCTTTGAAAAAGATGCAGAACTATATTATAATATGCTATTTTTAAAATACTGGTAGTGAAGACAAAGGGCATATAATCTTGGGAGTTTGGGGGCCTGCCCACTGCCGGTTCCTCCCATACTACCACAGCTGATGCTCTCTGGAAAGTGCCACCTCCTGGCAGGAGGCCAACCAGAACAAAAATAGAGCATTAAACCGCCAAAGCTAAGAACCCTCACAGAGTCCATTGCACCCACTTCCCTGCCACCTCGACCAGAACAGGCATTGATATCCAAGGCTGAGAGACCCATAGATGGTTCACATCGCAGGACTCTGTGCAGACAGCCTCCTGTACCAGCCCAGAGCTGGGTAGACTGTCTGGGTGGCTAGGCCCAGAAGAGAAACAACAATCACTGCAGTTCAGCTCACAGGAAGCCACATCCATAGGAAAAGGGGGAGAGTGCTGCATCAATGGAACACCCTGTGGGACAAAAGAATCTGAACAACAGCCCTTAGCCCTAGACGTTCCCTCTGACAGAGCCTACCCAAATGAGAAGGAACCAGAAAACCAACCCTGGCAATACGACAAAACAAGACTCTTCAACACCCTCAAAAAAATCACACTAGTTCACCAACAATGGATCCAAACCAAGAAGAAATTCCTGATTTACCTGAAATAGAATTCAGGAGGTTAGTTATTGAGCTAATCAGGGAGGAACCAGAGAAAGGCCAAGCCCAATGCAAGGAAATCCAAAATATAATACAAGAAGTGAAGGGAGAAATATTCAAGGAAATAGATAGCCTAAAGGAAAAACAATCAAAAGTTCAGGAAACTTTGGACACACTTTTAGAAATGTGAAATGCTCTGGAAAGTCTCAGCAATAGAACTGAACAAGTAGGAGAAAGAAATTCAGAGCTCGAAGACAGGGTCTTCGAATTAAGCCAATCCAACAAAGACAAAGAATAAAGAATAAGAAAATATGAACAAAGCCTCCAAGAAGTCTGGGATTATGTTAAATGACCAAACCTAAAAATAATCAGTGTTCCTGAGGAAGAAGAGAATTCTAAAAGCTTGGAAAGTATATTTGGGGGAATAATCAAGGAAAACTTCCCCAGCCTTGCTAGAGACTTATCCACAAAGAATAAGCACAATGAACACCCAGGAAATTCATCACAAAATGATCTTTGCCTAGGCACACTGTCATCAGGTTATCCAAAGTAAAGATGAAGGAAAGAATCTTAAGAGCTGTGAGACAGAAGCACCATGTAATCTATAAAGGAAAACCTATCAGATTAACAGCAGATTTCTCAGCAGAAACCCTATCAGCTAGAAAGGATTGGGGCCCTATCTTTAACAAACAAAATAATTATAAGCCAAGAATTTTGTATCCAGTGAAACTAAGCATAATATATGAAGGAAAGATACAGTCTTTTTCAGACAAACAAATGCTGAAATAATTTGCCATTACCAAACCACCAGTACAAGAACTGCTAAAAGAAGCTCTAAATCTTGAAACAAATCCTGGAAACACAACAAAACAGAACCTGTTTAAAGCATAAATCACACAGGACGTATAAAACAAAAATGAAAGTTAAAAAACAAAAATAACAAAAAAACCCAAAGTACACAGGCAACAAAGAGCACAATGAATACAAAGGTACATCACATTTCAATACTAACATTGAATGTAAGTGGCCTAAATGCTTACTTAAAAGATACAGAACCGCAGAGTAGATAAGAACTCCCCAAGCAACTATCTGGTGCCTTCAGGGGACTCACATAAACTTAAAGTAAAGGGGTAGAAAAAGGCATTTCATGCAAATGGACACCAAAAACGAGCTGAGGTAGCTATTCTTATATCAGAAAAAAACAAACTTTAAAGCAACAGCAGTTAAAAGAGACAAAGAGAGACATTATATAATGGTAAAAGGCCTTGTCCAACAGGAAAATACCACAAATCCTAAACATACATGTACCTAACACTGGAGTTCCCAAATTTATAAATTAGTAATAGAGCTAAGAAATGAGATAGACAGCAACACAATAATAGTGGGGGACTTCAATACTCCACTGACAGCAGTAGACAAGTCATCAAGGGAGAAAGTCAAAAAAGAAACAATGGATTTAAACCATACTTGGAACAAATGGACTTAACAGATATATACAGGAACATTTCATCCAACAACCACAGAATACACATTCTGTTCAAAGCACGTGGAACTTTCTCCAAGATAGACCATATGATAGGCCATAAAATGAGCCTCAATAAATTTAAGAAAATTGAAATTATATCAACATTCTCTCAGACCACAGTGGAATATAACTGAAAATCAACTCCAAAGCCATGTAAATACATGGAAATTAAATAACCTGCTCCTAAATGAGCATTGGGTCAAAAATGAAATCAAAATGGAAATTAAAAAATTCTTTGAACTGGACAGCAATAATGACACAACCTATCAAAACCTCTGAGATACAGCAAAGGCAGTGCTAACAGGAACGTTCATAGTCCTAAATGCCTACATAGAAAACACCAAAAGTGCACAAACTGACATTCTAAGGTCACACCTCAAGGAACTAGGGACACAAGAACAAACCAAACCCAAACCCAGCAGAAGAAAGGAAATAACCAAAATCAGAGCAGAGCTAAATGAAATTGAAACAAAAAAGGACAAATGATAAATGAAACAAAAAGATGTTTATTTGAAAAGATAAATAAAACTGATAGACCATTAGCAAGATTAGCCAAGAAAAGAAGAGAGAAAATCCAAATAATCTCACTAAGAAATGAAACAGAAGATATTACAACTGACACCACTGAAATACAAAAGATCATTCTAGGCTACTATGACCACGTTTATGAACATAAACTAGAAAACCTAGGAGAGATGGATATATTCTTGGAAAAAGACAACCCTCCTAGCTTAAATCAGTCAGAATTAGATACCCTGAAAAGACCAATAACAAGCAGCAAGATTGAAATGGTAATTTAAAAACTACCAACAAAAAAAAGTCCAGGACCAGATGGATTCACAGCAGAATTCTACCAGACATTCTAGACAGAATTGGTACCAATCCTTTTGACACTATTCCACAAGACCGAGAAAGACAGAACGCTCCCTAATTCATTCTAGCAAGCTTAGCATCACGCTAATACCAAAACCAGGAAAGGACATAACCAAAAAAGAAAACTGCAGACCAATATCCTTGATGAACATAGACGCTAAAATCCTTAACAAAATATTACCTAACCGAATCCAACAACATATCAAAGAGATAATCCACCATGATCAAGTGGGCTTCATACCAGGGATGCAGGGATGGTTTAACATACACAAGTCAATAATTGTGATATACCACATAAACAGAATTAAAACAAAATCACATGATCATCTCAATAGATGCAGAAAAAGCATTTGACAAAATCCAGCATCCCTGTATGATTAAAACTTTCAGGAAAATTGGCATACAAGAGACTTACCTTAATGTAATAAAAGCCATCTATGACAAACCCACAGCCAACATAATACTGAATGAGGAAAAGCTGAAAACATTCCCACTGAGAAGTGGAACAAAGCAAGGATGCCCACTCTCACCACTCCCCTTCAACATAGTACTAGAAGTCCTAGCCAGAGCAATCAGGCAAGAGAAAGAAATAAAAGGCATCCAAATCAGTAAAGAGGAAGTCAAATTGTCACTGTTTGCTGACAATATGTTCGCTTACTTTGAAAACCCTAAAGACTCCTCTAGAAAGCTCCTAGAACTGATAAAAGAATTCAGCAGACTTTCCAGATACAGGATTAATGTACACACATCAGTAGCTCTTCTATACACCAACAGCAACCAAGCAGAGAATCAAATCAAGAACTCCACCTCTTTTAAAATAGAATCAATATTGTGAAAATGACCATACTGCCAAAAGCAATCTACAAATTCAATGCAATCCCCACCAAAATACCACCATCATTCTTCACAGACTTATACAAAACAATTCTAAAATTCATATAACAATCAGCAAACATCCCACATAGCCAAAGCAAGACTAAGCAAAAAGAACAAATCTGGAGACATCACACTACCTGATTTCAAACTATACTAGTTTGTCACCAAAACAGCATGGTACTGGTATAAAAGCAGGTACATAGACCAATGGAACAAAATAGAGAACCCAGAAATAACCCAAATGCTTACAGCCAACTGACCATTGACAAAGCAAACAAAAACATAAAGTGGGGAAAGGACACCCTTTTCAACGAATGGTGCTGCTGTAAGTGACTAGCCACATGTAGGAGAATGAAACGGAATAGAACATGAATAGAGAGTTCTCAAAAGAACATATACAAATGGCCAACAAACATATGAAAAAATGGTCAACATCACTAATGATCAGGGAAATGCAAATCAAAACCACAATGCAGTATCACCTTACTACTGCAAGAATGACCATATTCAAAAAACCAAAAAACAGATGTTGTCGTGGATATGGTGAACAGAGGACATTTCTACATTGCTGGTGTGAATGCAAACTAGTACAACCACTATGGAAAACAGTGTGGTGGTTCCTTAAAGAACTAAAAGTAGAACTACTACTTGATCCAGCAATCCCACTACTGGGTATCTACCCAGAGGTGAAGAAAAGTCATTATTTGAAAAAGATACTTTCACATGCATGTTTATAGCAGCAGAATTCACAATTGCAAAATCATGGAACCCACCCAAATGCCCATCAATCAATGAGTGGATAAAGAAACTGTGGTGTATATATATATGATAGAATACTACTCAGCCATACAAAAGAATAAATTAACAGCATTTGCCATGACCTGGATGAGATTGGAGACTATTATTCTAAGTGAAGTAACTCAGGAATGGAAAACAAAACATCGTAGGTTCTTATTGATATATGGGATCTAAGTTATGAGGATGCAAAGGCATAAGAATGATAAAACGGACTTTAGGGATTTAGGGGTAAGAGTTGGGGGGGCAAGAGATAAAAGACTACAAGTATGGTGCAGTGTATACTGCTCGGGTGATGGGTGCACCAAAATTTCACAGATCACCACTAAAGAATTTACCCATGTAACCAAACATCACCTGAACCCCAATAATTTATGGAAAAACAAACAGAAATAATAATTAATTAAAAAAATACACATACACACACTCATATGTTTTCACCTTTATAAAAATAGAGCAACCATATACAAAACAGTATAGTGCATCTATTTATATATTTAATGGCTTTAAAGTTTATAAATGATCATTTGAAATGATATAAACCAAGCTCCTAATTGTGGTTATTTCCATAGGAAAAAATTTGGGTAGAAGGAGAGATTTTCCTTATATCTTTAAATGGTCAAGGAGCATGAATTACTTTTGTAATAAAGTAACATATATTAACATATATATGTTAAATTAATAGAATAAAGAGAGAGACCACCATTAAAATAAAACTTTAGGAATATTTTTTAAAATATGTGGCTTAAAACAAATTAGGGAGGAGGTAAAGCTGGAATAACAAGGCAGAAAAATTGCCATTGCTCAGACGAACAACTGCATTCAAATATTGTATAACAAAAGCTATAAACGTATATTTCTATGCCTCTCTGTGTATATATCACAGTTGTTCATTTCTATCCAATTTGCTTCCCAGTTGTTTCTAGAATCCACCACTGCCTCTCCACCATTGCTGTCATTACCCTAGTTGAGTCAAGGAAAAACAAATTGATTGTCTTTGAGAAAGATCAAATGTACAGGCATAATTTGTTTAAACCAGATATAGCTTTTAAAATTTTAAATTAACTACCAATTCATATAATTGTAAGATTATTATTTTGGGCTCCCACTATAGGGTTAGAAGATCTAGAATATTGCCACATTCCTACAAAGCAATGAGCTTCAGGAACTGAGTAGATGCCATCTCCTTTAGATATGATATGTGCTCTCTGTTTTCCATAGTTCTTATCAGTCCTGTTTCATGAAGTAAACTGCCTGACCATTGATACTAACTGGCATAAATGTGTCTCTCCAAAGTATTATGATGGCCTCTGTGATGGTTAATATTGAGTGTCAACTTGATTGAAGGATGCAAAGTTTTGTTCCTGGTGTGTCTGTGAGGGTGTTGCCAAAGGAGATTAATATTTGAGTCAGTGGGCTGGGAGAGGCAGACCCACCTTCAATCAGGTGTGTGTGAGTGTGTGTGTGTATGGGGTGGGTGGGCACCATCTAATCAGCTGCCAGCATGGCTAGAATAAAGCAGGTAGAACAAAGTGGAATGAACTGACTTACTGAGTCTTCCAGCCTTCATCTTTCTCCCGTGCTGGATGATTTCTGCCCTCAAACATCTCACTCCAAGGTTCTTAAGCTTTTGGACTCTTGGTATTACATCAGTGGTTTCCCAGGTGCTCTTGGGCCTTTGGCCACAGACTGAAGGCTGCACTGTTGGCATCCTGTCTTTTGAGGTTTTAAGAATGCGCGTGGCTTCCTTGCTCCTCAGCTTGCAGATGGCTTATGGTGGGAATTCACCTTGTGATCGTGTGAGTCAGTACTCCTTAGTAAACTCCCCTTCATATACACGTCTATCCTATCCTATTAGATCTGTCCTTCTAGAGAACCCTGACTAATACAGCCTCAAAACTGGTCTGGAATTACTCCAAGCTGCCAATCCTATTTCTGTTAACCAAAGATAATGTCGCTCTTGGGTGTAAATGAGGCACTTACAAACATGCCATCATTCCTTCATCACTTCACTTTCTTTTTTTTTTTTTTTTTTATTATACTTTAAGTTCTAGGGTACATGTGCATAACGTGCAGGTTTGTTACATATGTATACTTGTGCCATGTTGGTGTGCTGCACGCATCAACTTGTCAGCATCCATCAACTCGTCATTTACATCAGGTATAACTCCCAATTCAATCCTTCCCCCCTTCCCCCTCCCCGTGATAGGCCCCGGTGTGTGATGTTCCCCTTCCTGAGTCCAAGTGATCACATTCTTCATTTCCCTCCTATTAGTGAGAACATGCGGTGTTTGGTTTTCTGTTCTTGCGATAGTTTGCTAAGAATGATGGTTTCCAGCTGCATCCATGTCCCTACAAAGGACACAAACTCATCCTTTTTTATGGCTGCATAGTATTCCATGGTGTATATGTGCCACATTTTCTTAATCCAGTCTGTCACTGATGGACATTTTGGTTGATTCCAAGTCTTTGCTATTGTGAATAGTGC
>NW_016803441.1:2043295-2070321 GCF_001698545.2 Rhinopithecus bieti | reverse complement strand
TCCTTTGGAAGCTTCCTCTCAGGGGTGTACTCCACCGTGTGAGGTGTGGGGTGTCAGACTGCCCCTAGTGGGGGATGTCTCCCAGTTAGGCTACTCAGGGGTCAGGGACCCACTTGAGCAGGTAGTCTGTCCATTCTCAGATCTCAACCTCCGTGTTGGGAGATCCACTGCTCTCTTCAAAGCTGTCAGACAGAGTCGTTTGCATCTGCAGAGGTTTCTGCTGCTTTCTTTTGTTGTTGTTTTTGTTGTTGTCGTTGTTGTTGTTGTTGTTTAGTTGTGCCCTGTCCCCAAAGGTGGAGTCTACAGAGACTGGCAGGCCTCCTTGAGCTGCTGTGAGCTCCACCCAGTTCGATCTTCCCAGGGCTTTACCTACTTAAGCCTCAGCAATGGCGGGCGCCCCTCCCCAAGCCTCGCTACTGCCTTGCAGTTAGATCACAGACTGCTGTGCTAGCAATGAGGAAGGCTCTGTGGGCGTGGGACCCTCCCGGCCAGGTGTGGGTATAATCTCCTGGTGTGCCCGTTTGCTTAAAGCGCAGTATTGGGGTGGGAGTTACCCGATTTTCCAGGTGTTGTGTGTCTCAGTTCCCCTGGCTAGGAAAAGGGAATCCCTTCCCCTTGCGCTTCCCAGGTGAGGCGATGCCTTGCCCTGCTTCAGCTCTCACTGGTCGGGCTGCAACAGCTGACCAGCACCGATTGTCTGGCACTCCCTAGTGAGATAAACCCAGTACCTCAGTTGAAAATGCAGAAATCACCTGTCTTCTGTGTCACTTGCGCTGGGAGCTGGAGACTGGATCTGTTCCTATTTGGCCATCTTGCTCCGCCACCCCCCCCCCATCACTTTACTTTCTGTCTTTTTTCTTTAATAGTCTCTCTCTGTCACCCAAGCTGGAGTGCACTGGCATGATCTCAGCTTATTGCAACCTCTGCCCCCTGCATTCAAGCAATTCTCATGCCTCAACCTCCCTAGTAGCTGGGACTACAGGCTCATGCCACCATGTCTGGCTAACCTTTTGTATTTTTAGTGGAGACAGAATCTCACCATGTTGGGCAGGCTGGTCTTAAGCTCTTGATCTCAAGTGATCACCCTCCTTGGCTTCCCAAAGTGCTGGGATTACAGGCATGAGCCACCACGCCCGGCCCCTTCATCACTTTACTTTCCTTGATTTTCCTTTGCTTTATTTAGAGTTCCTGGTTTCTTTCATTGCTCTTACCTAGACTCCAAATACACATCTCTTATTCAGTGAAGTTAGTGTTTACTGAGTACCAGCCACATGCCGGGCTCTGTGTCAGGGACTATGGATATAAAGTTCAGAGGCCAGCAGGATAGAAAATTAAATTATCAATTTCAATAACTGATGAAAATAGATCCCTGAAGAAGACCAACTAGCCTTGCCTCTAGAAGGGTAAGTCAAAGAAGGCTTCAAGAATGAATTGTTGGAGATAAGTTGGGATATGAGCTGAGTATACGATATTCATAATATATGGATTGACTTTCTCTTGAGTGATATCTAGTCAGGTAAATACTAGGTGTACTTAAAAAATTAATAGTAAAACAACCATTAGATATTTTTAAATGTGTTTCATTTTCAAAATGTACAACATAGTATATTAACATCATTAAGGCACAAATGTTGTTGAAATTGATAAAGATTCTTTGCTTGACCAAACTTTAGTCAGGCTTCTAGACCTTTTCTTAGCCCCAAATGTGCACTTACTTCCTTGTAAAATCCAGTTTTAGCAAGAACCTTGTTAAGTCATTTTAGCAAGAACACCCTGCCTTTAGTATCCGATCACCCTCAATGTCTAATCAGATTCCTCATCCTCCACCATCCTCCAGGTAAATTCTAATTACTTTGGCCTATAATCAGCAAGAATCCTGTTAGATTAGTTTCAAGAATCCCCCTTACCCCTAATATTTCCTCTTGGAAATTTTCCTTCCCCTGACTCCCACACAGCTCCTTGGCCATAAATTCCCACTTGCTCATACTGTATCCAGAGTAGAGCCCAATCTCTAGTCCCCCACTACAAAATCCCATTGCAATGATTCTTATACCTATCACATAGATCCTGAATAAAGTTGTCCTTACTGTGCTGTAACAAGTGTCATTGATTTTTATTTTTAACAAGATATATGTAATCACTAATAATCTGTTTACTTATAATGCAATTTAAAAAAAAAAAGATTGAATATAACCTATGCATTAATTTGGAAATGACAGATTCCTATGTTACATGCATAATACACTTATATAAGTTGAAGTTTCAGGGAATAGGAAAAATACGTGTTTGTGTATCTGGAATCCCCAATTACTTCAAAGGCAGCAATAGAAAGTGCCTGGAGAAGGAAGAGTAATGAATACTAATAAGTTCTATACCTCCATCTGCTGCTTCATCTTATTATTGCATATTATTAATACCTTTTATAAATACTATGAATTTTATGAAATTCCAATTTTGCGTGGAAAAAAAGTCCTAATTCTACTAAATATTTCATAGAATGTTTAATACCAAGGTAGTAATATGTGGTTAAATATTCTCAAATAGTAAGGTAAATCAAGGAAACTGGCACTCATCACTTATCAGAACCTTATCAAATGTAAAATATATTTTAAACTAAATTAAGATTATATGTATTATATATTGTCATTGATAAAATATTTATATATTTCATTATATATTGTAGATTTATATATAGATGAAACCTATATATTTCATAAATACATGTGCATACATAATGCATACATAAATAAGTATATGTACACATTATTTTCTAAGTTAATACATATGGTTGTTTTCAAATTCTATATTATGCCATGCTTTCGAAATGAGAAGAGTAGCTCAAAGAATGAAGACGGATTTTGTTTTTTCTTTTGAGACAGGGGCTTGTTCTGTCACCCAGCCTGGAGTACTGTGGTGTGATCATGGCTTACTGCAGCCTCAGCCTCTAGAGTAGAGTAGCTGGGACCACAGGCATGTACCACCACGCCTGACTAATTTTTGTGTTTTTTGTAGAGATAGGGTTTCACCATGTTGCCTAGACTGATCACCAATTTGTGGTCTCAAGAGATCTGCCTGGCTTGACCTCCCAAAGTGCTGGGACTACAGGTGTGAGCCACCATGCCCAGCCAGGGATTCTTTACACCTTGAGAATCAACAATAGCCTAAGGAAAAAAATAGGAGGAAACATACCAGGCAAAGAGAATTGATTAGGCAATATATGGAAAATGGGCATGCAAAATGTAATTGCAGTAAGTAATTTAGAGCATCTGAAGCATCATTTTTATGTAAAAACGTAGGGAGAAAAGAGAAAATGAAGTGACAGTGTGTATCTGATGGGTCCTACATATCTAACCAAGGAGTGAGTTCATGTTTATGTGGGAAAAAAAATACTCATAAAAACTTTTAGGTGCTGTAATGGATTATGTGCATATAATATTATTGGGAGTAGGATTTCTGGAGGCAGTGAGTCCAATTTGTAGGCTATTGAAGGGGCAAATGGAGAAATTATAATATCTAAATGGAGTGGGGTAGCAATGGCCATGAAAATGAAAAAAAAGTGCTGGATGTTGTGAATTTAAGGTCTGTTTCTGCTATTTTTTTTTCTTCTGTGACACTTCTCCTTCCCTTGGGGATTGTCCAGTTCAATTTTTACAGAGGTTGTGGGTGGGGGGGATGAAATAATGCATTGTTATACACAGTACATTACATATGTGTAAGGCATGACATCTTTCATGTTGGCAGATGATATGCTACAGCTGAAAGAACAAGTTCACTGGAGCTAAGCAGACCTGAATTTGAATCCTCAATATAACTTGGGCAAGTTTGTTGACTTTTCTGAGGCTCAGTCTCTTGTCTAGGGAAGGTTTAAGTCTCTACCATTTCCCTACATACATCTCCAAGTCAGGGCTTCCAGACCTGCCCTGTTATCACTAGCTGCTCCCCAAGCAGGCTTGGTAGCCAGGATGGGCTCTGTCCTCCCCACTGGAGGCTACCTCACTCCAGAATGTGCCCCACGATGCAATCTCTCCCTCCACATGCACCATCCATGTCTTCTTTCTGTTATAATCTCTCTTGTATACTTTGTTCTTACATAGATATTTCAGAATTTATGACTAGGTCAGCACATCATGTTTCTCAATGTATGAGTACTTGATTTGTATTAGTTTTTCTATTTATTTATACACTATTGATTGCATCCTCACCATAAACAATGATGAAACTAATATATTGTCTTTCCCCTCAACCTCTTCCCTCTCTGGACATTCCAATTTTAGTTAATTATGTTGATTGCTTGGTCACCTTTTTAACTTCAATTGTCTCATATATGACTTAATTGATGTTTAACCCTTGCAATAAAGCATAAGGGAAATCATCTCATTCCACTTCTACCTTCCTTCCTTTTTTTCTTATTTATATAATTTGTACATAATCTGGGCTTATAACATTTACAGTCTGTTCTGTATGTATAATCCTAACTTATGTTAGGAAATTGCTATAGTTAAAAAGAAGTCAATTCTCAATTCACTTCTCTCCATGAAGGAGTAGCCAGGACTCATGTTGCATACCTATCTTGAAAAAAAATAAAAGAATGAGATGAAATATACAATCTAATTTTTGGTCTGACACATTGGACAACAGACAGCACAGAATAGTGACCCTTGAGAGAAGGGGAGCAAGGTCAACCCTGGGATTACCACAGCTCACTGTCTGGAACTTCTGTCCATGGTACAGACAGGTGGAACCTAAACAAAACCTGGTGATCTGGGTTAAAGAGATACCCAGAGGGGAGGTCAATGTGGCTAGAATTTACAGGGCAGGGAAACAGGAGAGAGCAGCCAGTAAAAGGCAGAGCTAAACACCCTTTTTTGAGATTATTTCAACACAGAACATCATGCTTACTGGAGGAGTCCTTCAAGCTCATTAAACTATTGCAGAAGTTTTATTAGAATGTTATATAATGATATGTTTGCAAATGCCAGAGCATTTAAATTAGACTTAACATTTAATTTCCTTCCTCTTCTTAATACAATGTTTTATTGAAGGGCTCTAATCAGACAGCTGCAACGATGGAAAGAGATTGTATTTTCTGGGAGGATAGACAGTGAGGTACTGGCAGATAAGAATAGAAAGAGGAAGTCGAGTTTGAGCACCTGATGGCCAGTGGGTACGCTGTGTTAATAAGCCATTTCGTCAACATTAACAGCCTTCTGTTATAGAGCAGAAGATTTTTTGAAGTTGGATCATGTAAGGAAGTTTCCTCCAAACACTGAAGCGGATGGAAAGCTGCTTGAATATAACTTCACTAGGTGCACACAGTTGGACATCCTCATTTGGGCAGAAGAAAAGGGACAAGGAGAACAATTGCAAGTAAGATGATTTTGCTGCTTGCTGCATTATGCCTAAACAAAGTCTTTTCTGTCTGATACTGGAATCGTGTATCTTCCACAAGCTTCCACAACACAGTAACAAGCTAACTTAGTTGGTAAGCAGGATAAAACCCCAGACTCTGACCATTTTGACAAGGATGAAATGTTGGCACAGACAGAACTTTCTGGGAGGGGACAGACAAGAGCTGACCTAGACTGGGTTTGAAGCTATAGGACTCCCTAGAATCAGTTAATAAATACTTTTGCCTAAAAGATGGGTGAGGAATACTAGTAAAGCCCCCTGCTCTTATATCTGTGAATGAATCTGAGCAGCAGGAAATGGGATTGAAATGTCACTTAAATGGCTCATGCTTTTCCAGGTAGGAGGAAGAAGGATGTTTTCACAACAGGGAAGTAGGGGGACCTATAGCTAAAGGAAATGGTTTCAGCAAGTTGGACTTAGAACTTTAAATGCAAAGAAAATATTAAAAGACTGTTGGTCCTGGGAGACCAAGGGTACAGTTCCTTAAAACTGTAAGTAAATGCTAAGTCTAGTCAAGTCTGGAGCAAAGCTGCTTTCCCCTTCCATGCACCCTTACATGTCCCTTTCTCTCCTTTGTACTGACCTCTCCTGCTTCAGGAAAGAAGCTGAGTATGCTAAGGAACACTGGGAAGAAGCAGCACTCACAATTTTAAAGCAATGTTGAATACACACACACAAGTCACTATTTTAGTTGAGTTCCTCGAGAGGGTGTGCTAAACATAGAGGTGGCCATAGGGCCAAGAACTTTGGGGAGTAACCATAAAGGCAGGAAGGTGGAGTGGCTGAAAAGGATCCCCAGACTCAAGTCCGGAGGCACACTTAAAAGGAGAAAATGCTTAACCTGAAGCTAGGCACTGTAGGGAAGAAAACATCACTTCTTTCCTTTCTCTTTTTAGATTCTTAGTTGAGACATTCTCCTGAAAACAAACATCAAATTAATAAATGAAAAACAAGCAGAAGGTTATTCACAAATGCTGTACCCATGATTTGGAGAAGCTTCAGTTCAAACGTATTTCTCTCTGAAAGCACTGGCTTGGGCCTTGGTTAAGCATTTCAACAAAGAGGCGTAAATCCTATAGAGTGACAAGACAAAAAAAAAAAAAAAAAAGAGAGAGGAAGAGCAGTTGTAGTCTTTTAAAAAGTGAAAAAATGTGGGAAGACAGTAAATCTGAGTAAATCTGTTTCCAGATTTTTCTGGTGTCTGCTGGTGCCTTCTCTGGCCTGATAAGTGCTGTCTGCAGTAAGGAAGGATTGATGTCTGGCCATCAGACAAACAGAGGTTGAGGCAGAGTGCTTTCTTGTGTCCTTGATGTTTTAACTTAACAATCCTCAATATTTCAGGGGAAAAATACTTGTATTTCCTTCAGGACAGAGAAAGAAAAATAATTTCCTCTATGACCTCTTCCCACATCTTAGTCCCTCATGGCCTTACTTCCCTGATTCCTATACTTCTGTGTTAGAGGATAGTATAATCTCCCAGTGGCTGCGGCTATAGCCCCTGACCAGTATAGTTAAACACTTTGGTCTATGCGCTTGAGGAGGAAAAATGTACTTGGACTCAACTAATAGATTTGGGAAAATTGCAGTGGAAAAGGAAAATTAAAGTGACCTCATGGAGGGGAGGCGGCAGCCTTTGGGGCTATTCAATGTATGTTGTAGTTTCCACTATTGGATGTATAATTGGAATTAATGTGCTATGTGCTTGTACTGTAAGTGCTCATAAAGTCTACAGTTAATTTTTCTATGCAGGTACTGTGCCATGTAGAGTGGTGATTCCTGTCTTCCCCCTATGTGGTCCAACAAAAACAAAATAGAATCCAGGAGGGAGAAGAAAAGAGGAAAATCACAGCTTTCATGATCATTTAGCCGACAGTTGTTGTGGGAACACTAGGAGTGGCCATTTCCCAGTACAAGGGCTCCACCTGCTTGAAGCAAGTAAATTCCTTCTAAATAGAAGAGAGCGTTTGTCCTAATGAAACTGAGCAGCAGCAAGCTGGAGGTGTTGAGCCCTCCCATATTAGGGTGGATCAATCAGACTCCATGACTGACAAGAAAAGAGACCAGCAATTCTTGCTAATCAAATGTAAATGATATAGCTGGCTTGGCCCTCGTGGCATCTCAGTTTTACATGAAGTGGTTGCACCTACCCTTTTAGGGGAACTTTCATTTCTCATCCTGCTGTCTGGATCAAAGCTACAAGCTCAGTGGAGGCCTTGATTTATGGAGTTTCCTTTAAAGGCTTGGACCTGATTCCTTGATGATTCAGCTGAGTTAACAGCTGATGGTGTCCACTTGGCGGCATCCCCAGTCTTTCCCCAACAATAACTCTGGAAGACCAACTGCAGTAAGTTTCAGAACGCAGGGCTGAATTGAAAGCCATCACATCACCCTTGCCTTAGATAATACTTTTAAAGACTATATAATACTTTAAAATAATAATTTTAAAGACAAAATATTTGATTTTGACTGTCTCTTAGACAATTGCCAATAGCATACCCATCTCCACTGCCACTTGGAGAACTGACAAACTGGCAATAAACCACAGCTGCCTATCGGATATCTGAGTTAGTTAAATACCCATGCTAATAACCTGTTCTCTGATAAGACCAGCTGAAATCCAGCTCCTAATCAAACCTGCACTGCCTAGACTACCGTGACTGCCAACTAGCTGCAGTATTAAACAGCACATGACGATACATCCAACATTAGAGACTGGGCACAAAAAAAGACTTTATGTTTTGATATGTTACTATTGCTTATCAGACTTTTGACTCCTGCTGAAAGATAGCCATTGGTCCAGTGGTAAAGGCCACAGGATGGAGAACCTACAGTGACCCCACCTGCTCCTGACAGATTGACTACATTGGACTTTTGACCTCCTCTCAGGGTTATCAATGATGCCTCACTCATTGCTGTTGACACTTTATCAAGTTACATTATTGCTCTTCTAGTCCAATTGGCCAATTCCAGCCACACTACTATGGCCCTTGAAACTAATCTGTGTCACCTTTTCAGGTTTCTGGGCCATTTGCATCAGAAAATACAGTGTATTTTATCACAAAAGCCAGTTAACAATGGACTAGTAGTCAAGAAATATCACAGATATTCCACATTCCCTACCTTCCATAGACATCTGATATTACCAGGTGTGGAAACAGCCTCCTCAAAATCCAGCTAAAAAATTTCTGACTCTATCTCCCACTTCCCCTATGAGTCCATATACTTAGTAAGGCAATTTGGGCATAAAATAGTCATCTTTTTCAATGGATTATCTCCTCTTAGCTATTTTATGAGTAATGCTCAGGACAAATGGGGTGGACGGTTATACAGACCTACATTAAGGATTCAGGTTCTGCACTGACAGTACTTGGGTTTGATGCCTTCTTCATTCCCTTGACAACCACCTCTTAGGGTTGGTAAATCTCTGGGTGGGAGCTGAGCCAAAAAGGGGTTTAAGCACTCAAACTTAATTCTAATTGAGCTATTTCGATTCTTGGAACAAAATAAATATCATGACCACTTTCGTAAGCAACCTCGTCTTCCTGCATTGAGTCTCCCTTAGTGACCCATGCAGGCCAATGTGGGAGATAAAATAGATACAATGCCCTTATCCTTTATTTGCCTGACCCTTCTAGATAAAGATCTGGGAGCGAATAGGAGATGACTGGAGAAAAGTTGAATGTATAGCCATTGAAATGGGCCATGTGGATTTTTTAGTAGTGGAGGAAGAAAAATCCTGGCACATAGGGAACACCTGAGCTCCAGGAGATTCAGGAAAGAGCAGAACAATTAATGGTCCCTTTTCCCCATAGGTCTAGCACCACCGTGTGGTTAATCAAGAGGCAACTACACTTGACAATCTGACTCACTTCTGTGTTTGTCCAGGGCATCCATGTGCTCTGAAAACAGAAAAACTCATGTGTATATGGTTTGTCCTCTACCACTCTGCTGTTCTTGATGCCCTAATAGCAGCTCTGGAACATGGAGCCTCATTATATATACACAAACCTACGGATCTGCACAAACTTTTCTTAATCTGAATGCTACAAAACCGTATGTTTCTCCTGAGGCCCAACCAGCCTTGCATAACACCATTTATGATCAAGACTGAAGCTTCTTGGTGATTCTGCCTATTTACTTACCCAAATCAATGTTATGTGATCCAAGTCAAGTTTAACAACAAATCCTGAAATGGAATAACAAGTGTCCCTTAATGTAATGTTTATATACTGGGGAGATTGGCAGTGGAATGTCTCTGGGGGGTGGCTTTATGCCCCTCTATTGCTTGCTGTAATTATTGACAATGACAGCAAAGATCAACAAGTCAGTCTTAAGTCCCCTGCAGGGCTCTCCATGTGTTGAAATTTATATCATATTCTGTAACCCTTCTTCTAAGGCTTTACAGTATGAGCCTTTTTGTTTCCAGGTGTAACATTTGTATAAAAAAAAATGATACAAGTTCAAATCTACTCTTTTCAGAAATCTAATTTGAAAATCATAGTTGAACACTTAATTTTTTGTTCTACTACAGTATTCCCTGTCCTGGGAAATTAAGTAAACCTTTCAAGAAGTAAATTAGTGCATCACCTCACTGATTCATTGATGGAGCACTGCAGGGCAAAATGATTTACCGAGATTTTTTTTTTAAGGCGTGAGTTTTCTCTCTTCTGTCAGTATTGTTGATTAGATTTTCAGAGGGAACCTGTCCTTCAGAACAACTGAGACAGGCTTTTTGAGCCACTGCTATCTTCAAGCAACCCATTAAAAGGATTAGGGGAGATAACAGTAGGGATCTGGGGACTGGGTAATAGGATAACACTCAGGGTATATGTGCCCAGAAGCACAACTATCAAGGTGCTGGTGTCCTGGACCCGGCACCAGCAGTAAAAAAGGAGCACAGTATCCACTCTGTGCAGCATAACAAATCAAATTCAGTAGATAAAATTACTTTGGGAAAACTGATTAACAATATGATGACAAATAAAGTTGCTTCTTTACTTCTTACATTTGAGAAAGTTATTCCAAGATTGTTTAAAATGAAATGAGAGATAAATGATAAGTAAAATAAATAAAAGAGGAAGTATTTTTTAAACATGTCAGAAACCACCAACCAGGCCAGGTGCGGTGGCTCACATCTGTAGTCCCAGCTCTTTGGGAGGCCAAGGTGGGCAGATTGCTTGAGGCCAGGATTTCAAGAACAGCCTGGCAAAAAAAAAAAAAGTATATATATAAATTAGCCAGGCATGGTGATGTGTGCCTGTAATCCCAGTTACCTGAGAGGCTGAGGCACGGGAATCGCTTGAACCCAGGAGGCGGAGGTTGCAGTGAGCCAAGACTGTGCCACTGCACTCCAGCCCAGAGGACAGAGTGAGACTCTGTCTCAAAAAAAAAAAAAAAAAAAAAAAAGATTATTGCCAGAATCGAGTTAATTCAATATGGATATCTAGCATATAAGGTGAAGTACTGAAAATCAATATGAAAATTTAAAAACTTATTTGAAAAAATATGGATAAAATATAAATTTATTTTCATGGAAGAGAAAATAAGGATTGCCAAGAAGTATGTTTAGGGTGCTCAACTTCACCGGTAATGATAAAAATGAAAGTAAAGAAACAAGGAAAAATTACTTGACACACATTATGTAGGCAAAGAATACAATACTGGTTAAGCCAATGTTTATGAGGATGAAGTGTAAACTTGGGAACATTCTAGAGTGCAGTCTTGAACTAAAGTTGTGTATATCCCATGGTCCTATAATATCTCTTCTAAAAAAGATTTCACCAGAGAAATATTTGGATAGATGCATTAAAAGACATGTGTAGACACTTTATTCAGTATGGTGTGTGTTTAACTGCAGAATCTGTTGCTGTCTATTGCCAGGCATTTATGAATACAATTTGGTGAATGCATAAGAAAGAATATTATATAGCCACAATATTAAAAGCATCAATGTGGGCATACATAAAGCAATATGTATGGCTCTTAGAATAATTTTGAGTCTGAAAATAGCAACAGAATATGATTCATAACTATTTATGGAAATTGAAATACACACACAATATGTCATTGTTTATTTTTCAATGTAAGTACCTATATCAATCACATTATAATGAGCCCCTATTGCAGGAAGAAGAGAAAGCATGAGCAATGGGAGGAAATGAAATAATATAAAATAAGAAAAAGGCCCAGTACAGACCAACAATAATTGCTTTTTATGAACCAATGAGTTGTGAACTAAATTCAACTCTACTTGGGACCCAGATATGGGTGGCAGTAGGTCCCCATTCAAAAGCCTCTCAAAAATTCTTAAATTTTTAAGAAATATGTTAACAGAAGCATTCAATTAGTTAATTCAAATGGTTGACAAATTTGGGGACTTTAGGATACTAAAGTGAACCAAAGGAGGAAGTCTTTTTTTTTTTTTTTTTTTTTTTGAGACAGACAGGGTCTTGCTCTGTTGCCCAGGCTGGAGTGCAGTGGTGCCATCTTGGCTCACTGCAACCTCTGCCTCCCAGGTTTAAGCAATTCTCCTGCCTCAGTTTCTTGAGTAGCTGGGATCACAGGCATCTGCCACGATGCCTGGCTAATTTTTGTATTTTTAGTAGAGACAGGATTTCACCAAGTTGTCCGGGCTGGTCTCGAATTCCTGACCTCCGGTCATCCACCCACTTCTGCCTCCCAAAGTGCTGGGATTACAGGCGTGAGCCACCACACCTGGTCAGGAGAAAATTTTTAGTGTTTTCAAGCATATAACTCTCTCAGAGCTGACAAATCAATACTCATTAAGTGGCAAGTTCTGTTCCAGTGAGCTCTGGAATATTTTAAAAGATGCCTTAGAGGCTAAGTGAATGAAGCTTTGGTCTCCTCTTTCAAGAAAGCAATTTTTTATATATTTGCTTTAGTAACATTTAATTTGGCACAAGAATCTATCATAAAAAATTATTTCCATTTTATGTTTCATTAAAAACAACCTTGAACCATAACTGAATTTAATACTCTGACTTTGGATTACGTATAATGCTTTTGCTATACATAAATGTTACCTTTATAATGTCTTCCTATTTTATTTCATCAAGAAAATAATGGCAGATGTAAGCAGTTATTCTTTGATTTGTGCTAAAAATGGAACCCAACTTAGTACTACTTATTTTAAAAAGCACAGAATTATGCAAGGAAGTTATGTTTGAATATTATGATAATTTTGTTTTAATGTTTTAGCATTTCTTGCAGAAATATGAATCATCTGATCTGATTAAAAACATAGCTAAAATTATTACATTTTAAAATCATTTTTAGATTTTAATATAGCAAATAACAAATTTAGATAGTAATTCAATTTTATGACATTATTTCCTTTTAGTACATGTACTATAACTCTTATCATGTCTTTCTTTTCTTTGATGATAATACTGATTTTGGAAAAGTTGAAAAGTTGTTTCAATAGAAATATAGTGAAAGATTATAAAAACTTTAAAAATTAAATTAGTAAATTTAAGATATAGATGGTGGGGATGATCAATTTTATCAGATATTGAGAATGGGGAGTATTCATTAAACTGACCCAGCAAAATTCTTGCTAAAACTGGACTAAGTGTGCCAAGGACAGAGCCCAAGGTTGAAACCTAGTTGAGAAGAGGGCTCAGAGGAACCTGACTCGAGTTTGGTCAAGGATAGAATCTTTGTCAGTGATAAGTGATTAGAAACTGATTTGTTTTACGGTGTTCAGGTAAAATGGAACAGTGACTCATTCATGCAAAGAATGTTTTCTGCTTAGAAAACAGAAACTTAATGCTGCAGTCTTTGCAAGACAGTCTTGGTGCCAGCATGGTCAAGAGTGAGGACCCTTTTCTGGGTTGCGGACTGCCAGCTTCTTGTTGTTCCTCATGTGGTGGGCAGCAGAGCACATCAAGCTCTTTCCTGACTCTAATGTGGGCATAATACCATTTCTGAGGTGTCTGCCCTCAAGATCTCATCTAATACTAATGAGCATCCAAAGGCCCTACCTCCTAATATCATCACATTGGGAGGAGAATTTGAACTATGAATTTTGGGGAGACACAAATATTCGGTCCATAACAGAAATGAAATATACTGTAGCTCCTACAACAGGTCCTGCTGCTTTGGATAAAATAGTCCTCACATATTAATTCCTTATTTCTGGTTCTGATAAATCACTTCTATGTTCATCTATCAAAAAGACAATTTCCATTGAGGTTTTTTTGGCTAAAAATATTTAGGTAGAAAACATTAGATTGAACCCTATGAAGTTTCCAGTAATTGACACATTTTGGCCTATATATAACAAGAAATTTTATAGTTTTCAATTTAATACCACATGTCCATTGTATAAAACTGGGAAAATAAGGACATGTGGACAACAATATTTTCAGTAATTTTATCTTTTAGTTATAATCACTAAAAATATTTAAGTATATCTCTTCAGACTCTTTATAGAGTTGAGATTATAAGTTACGTTACAAACTACTTTTTCTAGTTCATAAATACCTTAATATCTTTTGGAAAGTGTCCCTGAATGCTTCTAGATAGTGAGAAAATATTCCACTGATAGATATAATGTTGGAGGTTTAGGTTGTTTCCAATATTTTTGCCATTGTCAATGATGCTTCTATAAATCATTTTTATATAAACTGCTTAATGATTATCCATATTATTGATCAAATTACTTTTTATATGGTGTCAATTTAAGCTCTCAGGAACAAGATTTCAGAAAATTCAACTTATTGTACTTATACAACATGAAATGCTACTTGTAACTTGGTAAAATGTTAAGTGATATTAGAACCAAATTGATGCTTGAATATGCATTGTCATAATTTCTAATGAAAATAAACTTTTGCCGGGAACGGTGGCTCACGCCTGTAATCCCAGCACTTTGAGAGGCAAGGCTGAGGTGGGTGGATCATGAAGTCCGGAGATCGAGACCATTCTGTCCAACATAGTGAAACCCTGTCTCTCCTGAAAATACAAAAACTAGCTGGGCATGGTGACACAAGCCTGTAGTCCCAGCTACTTGGGAGGCTGAGGCAGGAGAATCACATGAACCCAGGAGATGGAGGTTGCAGTGAGCCGAGATTGTGCCACTGCACTCCAGCTTGGCGACAGAGTGAGACTCCATCTCAAAAAAATAAAAAATAAGGAGCAATATGGTATAGTAGAGGGAAAGAAAATAGATTTTGGAGTTAAACTGGCCTATGTTTAAACTGGTCATATGACCTCAAGTAAGTTAATGAAGGTCTTTAAGACTCAATTTTATGTATCTATAAAATCCTGTCCCCAGGATTGTTATGAAGATTTTAGAACAATGTAAACTTTATACCAATAATTATTAATTAAAGAAGTTCAAGCCTTTCTATGTAAATATCCTGCTCACTTTATCCTACAGTGCTCACAGCAACATTTTTCCCCCAGTTTATGCTTGTTCAAAGTGTTAAGGTGTCCAAGTGTGTGCTGAAGTTAGAAAGATAAAAGCATGAAGATACAGTGGGTGAACCTAGGGGAAGACTGCCAAGATTGTGCTGGCTTCATGTTATCCCACGCTCTGCGATCTGGCCCTTGGCCTCCCAGTCCAGCAATAACTTCATTACAACACTCAGAAATGAGGAGACACATAGTTATGAACTCCTATGAAGTTCATATGCAACTGGGACATGAAGTGGAATGTCAATGTGTTTTTTTCTTCACGGTGGGTACAGATCTCCAGCTGGAACTATTTACATCCTTAAACCAAGGCAACTCATTCTCAATATTAGAGTGTTCAAGAAACTACAGATATCTCATTTGGCCTCCCTTGTGCGACATCTGGTTGATTATAGTTTTTACTTGCTTTAAATTTTAAAAAATGTATGTATACCTTTGTGAAGGAAAAAATAAAACAAGAAGAAAAAAATAAAATAAATAAAAAATAAACTTCAAACAATGTGCTTACATTTACTGAAATCTTTGAACATTTATGTTTTCGGTTATGATTTTAAATATCCAAATGGACATTTTATCAGTTTCTATATTCTGTGTTTTAAAATTATATTTGTTAAAATAATTCATATCATCCAAGTCCAAATTTATTTCTTTAATTGTTAACAAAAATACAAGAAATATCCGTACAAGCCCATTATAGTTTGGGAGAAAACACTGTTTTGGCTTTTCCTAAATGCTGTCTTCTCTGACACTGTCATTTGGTTCTGGTTATAATCAGCAACCATTCCTTGAGTGTCTGCTACCTGCAAAGCACATCTTCTGACTGCAGCTCCATGAGATAAATGTAGGGTAAATGGACAACAAAATTTCAACTGTAATTCCAATTTTGAAGTATCACAAAATAAGCATACCTCTACCTACCTATTAAAAAGTAATTGAGGGACTGAGTGCAGTGGCTCATGCTTGTAATCCCAGCGCTTTGGGAGGCTGAGGTGGGTGGATCTCCTGAGTCCAGGAATTAGACAGCCTGGGCAACATGGTGAAACCCATCTCTACAAAAATACTAAAACTAGCTGGGTGTGGTGGCGGGCACCTGTAATCCCAGCTACTCAGGAGGCTGAGGCAGGAGAATCACTTCAACGGGGTAGGCAGAGGTTGCAGTGAGCCGAGATAGTGCCACTGCACTACATCCTGGGTAACAGAGTGAGACTCCATCTCAAAAAAAAAAAAAAAAAAAACAAAACAAAACAAAAAATGTAGGGGTTGCTTTCAAGATGGCCAAACAGGAATAGCTCTGATCTACAGCTCCCAGCAAGATGGACACAGAAGACAGGTGATTTCTGCATTTCCAACTGAGGTACCTGGTTCATCTCATTGGGACTGGTTGGACAGTGGGTGCAGCCCACAGAAGGCAAGCCAAAGCAGGACAGGGTGTTGCCTCACCCAGGAAGCACAACAGGCCAGGGGATTTCCCTTTCCTAGCCAAGGGAAGCTGTGAGTCACTGTACCTGGAAGAATGGTACACTGCTGCCCAAATATTACGCTATTCCCACAGCCTTCGCAGACAGTAGACCAGGAGATTCCCTCCTGTGGCTCCACAGGTCCCACGCATATGGAGCCTTGCTTGCTGCTATTTCAGCAGTCTGAGACAGACCTGGGAAGTTGGAGCTTGGCAGGCAAGGGACTTCTGCCATCGCTGAGGCTTGAGTAGGTGGTTCTATGCTCACAGTGTAAACAAAGCGGCAGGGAAGCTTGAACTGGGCAGAACCCACCGCAGCTCAGCAAGGCCTACTGCCTCTCTACATTCCACCCCTGGGGGCAGGGCATATCTGAACAAAAGGCAGCAGATAGCTTCTGTAGACTTAAACGCCTCTGCCTGACAGCTCTGAAGAGAGCAGTGGTTCTCCCAGCACAGTGTTTGGGCTCCGATAATGGACGGACTGCCTCCTCAAGTGGATCCCTGATCCCCATGTAGCCTGACTGGGAGACACCTCCCAGTAGCTTCCAGAAAGAAGTAAGCTTCCAGAGGAAGGATCAGGCAGCAATAACTGCTGTTCTGCAGTCTCTGCTGGTGATACCCAGGCAAACAGGGTCTGGAGTGGACCTCCAGCAAACTCCAACAGATCTCCAGCTGCTCCTGAATGACTACTGGCTAAATAACGAAATGAAGGCAGAAATAAAGACGTTCTTTGAAACCAATGAGAACGAAGATGCAACGTACTAAATATCTCTGGGCCACATGTAAAGCAGTGTGTAGAGGGAAATTTATAGCACTAAATGCCCACAAGAGAAAGCAGGAAAAATCTAAAATCGACACCCTCAATAAAGGTGTACAATTATTTTATACAATACAAAAAAATAATTGTATTGTATAAAACTCAATACAATTAATAAATAATTGGAATATGACAATTAAAAGAACTACAGAAGCAAGAGCAAACAAATTCAAAAGCTAGCAGAAGACAAGAAATAACTAAGATCAGAGCAGAAATGAAGGAGATAGAGGCAACATGCAAAAAAAAGTAATTCACAAATTCACAATTTCTTTTTCTTTTCTCTTTTTTTTTTTTTTTTTTTTTGGCTCACCACAAGCTCCGCCTCCCAGGTTCACACCCTCCTTTCTTCTGCCTCAGCCTCCCGAGCAGCTGGGACTACAGGTGCCCGCCACCACGCCCTACTAATGTTTTGTATTTTTAGTAGAGACGAGGTTTCACCATGTTAAGCAGGATGGTTTCGATCTCCTGACCTTGTGATCCACCTGCCTTGGCTTCCCAACACAATTTCTTTAGCACCAGTCTTTAGAAATGACTGTGGGAATAGTACAATTTATTGAGAAGTACCTTTATCCTCTTGCTTTATTTGGTGTTGTAACTCCTTCTTCTACCTTAGTTATTTCTATGCAGAGGTAATTTTCTAGTTGTAGAGTTAGTGACTGATGGATGCCACCTGATAATAGCAAGGGAAGGACTAGAATCATCATGTTCACTAGCACGAGGTTCTTGTGTCAGAGCACAGGACCAGGTTTCAGGAGGCTTCTATTCTGCCAGCAGAGCACAACATTTTCAGTCACCAATGTGAGGTACAAAGAACGGGGATAATCAATGCCTTAATTCAAAGGTGTGATACATGTTAGACAATTAACAATTTTTAGGTTGAAAAAAAAAAAGATGTGGCAAGAAGTTCCATGTAATGCAACTTGAAAGCTTTTAACACTCTACTTTATAAAACAGAAACATGAATCATGTATAAACTGAACTAGTTTTAGATATTTCTTAATATAAAATTTTCGAGATAATTTATTTAGTGCATCAGTCTAAGTGTATACTTACATTAACATATAGAAAAAAGGGGATCGGGTTTGATCATCTTGTAAAGACTTATGTTGGTGGTTGGAGGCAAGGAATTCAGACAAATGGATTACAGTATGATTTAATAACAACTTGTTACTTTTCTGATGACACTTTATGCATAAAATATACATTATAAAAAATGTATGAAAACCATGGGACTTCATTTCAACAGAATTTCTCCCTTAGGGTGGCATATACAAAGATTCATAAGCATAAACAGAAGTATAGTATACTAAGAAATGGAGAATGTTATGAAATTGTAAGTGAACTTTCTTTAGTGCCACTAGATGGCGTATGTTAACTGTAAATCTCACTTGAATAAAGTTTAAGATTTAACGTGACTTGTTTCCTCAGAGTATCCAACACATTTTATTTTAAATATTAGTGGATTTTATATGTTTTCTCAAATATACAAAACTCAATACAATTAATAAATAATTGGAAAATATCACATTTTTTATATCAAGTTAAAATAAAGAAGAATTATGTCATTTGCAAACTATTTTGTGTCTTCTTTTCTAATTTGAATGTATTTTAGTTCTTTTTCTTGCCTAATGGTTCTAGCTAGGATTTCCAGTACTATGCTGAATAGAAGTGGTGTGAAGAAGCATTTTTGTTTTGTTTCTGGTGGTAGAGGAAAAGCTTTCAATTTTTAACCATTGAGTATGATGTTAGCTGTGGGTTTGTCACATATAGCCTTTATTAGGTTGAGGCAAATTCCTTCTATACCTAGTCTGTTAAGGGTTTTTATCATCGTGAGGATGCCTGTAATATGGTGGAGTAAAGTCTCTACTACACACACTCCCCCAACCTCTTGAAAGTTTATCTAGCAACTATCCATAGACCAGAACATCTTCAAAAGCCCAATATTGGAAACGAGCCTGAGACACCATGTGGTATATATACCTGAGTGAAAATTGAGTTAGAAGGGTCAGAAGAATTGTCTCCCCCTCCCCGCTACACACCAAGTTGGCACAACACTGGTTGAAGAGCATTACCCTGGACCCACAGTTTCTACAGTGGGGAAAGAGAACTGGAGGCAGTCATTCAGCTTCCCTAGCATTTTGAGATGCTTTATTTCCAGGAATCCCACCTGTCTCACCTCATGGGGAAAGAAAAGGGTAAAGGCACGGCTAGACCACGTGGGCTCAAGTAGAAACAAAGAAAGAAGGCAGAGCCCAAGTGACTAGCATATGGATCTGTGTGGCACCTCTGTGTTCACACCAGCTGTGGTGCCCAATCAGAGTTACCAGTCAACTTCATAGCCCACCCACAAAACTGAACTGATCTTTTTCAGAAGCACAGTTGGAAGTTCAACCTGGCTTGAGTCCCTAGATGGCTAGTCTCCATGCCCAGGCATACAGCCTACTCCAGCAACCCCACCCTCATAGGGCAATGCCCACCTCTGCCCATTTTGAGAATCACAGGGGCTAGGTATCTTGGGTCAAGCAGTGGCTCCACTCAGCCAAAAACCTTGCCTTATAATCCTGTTGAGGCAGGGAGACATCCACCTGCATACATTTCTGAAAGGCACAAGGGTTAGACCTGTAAGACCTAGCAGTCCAAAGACTAAGTAGCTTAGCTCAGCCAAAAAGCCTGCCCAACACCCTGCCATGTGCATTTTGCAGAAGTGTAGATACTAAACCTGCCTGACCTCGGAGGTCAAGAAGAGTCTTGACTCAGGCAAAAGTCCACACTACAGCTCTGACCTAATGGAGGCAACCCTTAATCATACATTTTTAAGGAGCATAGCCTCTTGTCTTGCCCATCACAAGCAGCAACTTTCAGAGCCCAGCCTGAAGCCCTGACACCCAGTGCAGATTCCAAATAGTAAAACTGCCCAGCCAGGGAATACATCATGTGACTAGCCTGACCAGAGAGCATCACAGTACCAAGCCGGCCACACTTCCTAATAGCGGAGCCCAACCAGTAGCTTCCTCTAATAACAGAGCCCAACCATTGATCTCTCTGGACAGCAGAGCCCAGCCATCAGAGCAAAGGCAGTGGCCCACCCAACTAAAGAAACCACAGCAAGTTCTGCCTGGAGCTGTCAACCCTTTCAGAATCACAGGCTAGACTATTAGTGAAGGTCTGTTCCTACAATGAACACCTGTAAAGGCTGAAAGAGTGGACCATTTCTTCAAATGCACAGAAAATGCAAGGACACAAGTATTATAAAGAATCAAGGAAACATGACAACTCTACAGAAACTAATAAAACTGCAACAGCCAGAGGTCAGAAAAAGCTAAGCTCGAGTCCAGGACATATAAGTATAGTGGAGCTCCAATGAAAATTTAATTCTCATGCAGGTCAGCTCCACCATGGTCAGGACCTTCATTACAAATAAGTGAATCCTGGAATCGAGACATCTGAAATGACACACTTGATAAACTTGAAACTCAGACTTCTCTGAACTTTGTGGGCCTAAAGAGATGGACTATTCCTCCCTGTTAAGAACTAGTGCTACCCACTGGTTTGAAGACAATCTCTTGCAATTTTACTTTCAGGTCATTCAGGATGAACCTCCAACTCTTCTCCTGGATATCAGACCAATAACTAGGATCAAGTCAAAACATAACCCAACTGACAAAGAGCTGATTCTATGGGGGAAGGAGAGCTGTCCACTAAAGAAGCTGCAAAACTTAGCTAGGGTGTACCAGCAGAAGCTGGGAGAGTACATATGGGAGTAAATCCTGAGGGTGTCCAGGTTGAGGGATCTAGAATTCTGGAACATAAAATTAATAAGGAAGAATTTATCAATATGAATATTGATTAATACCCTAGCACTAACCACAAGAAACAGTGTTAACATATTCCTGGAATCTTGGAAAAATGAAAAGGCGACACTAAATGAAGAATTATAGAATTTTCATAGCAGAAGGTCAAGAAGAGATCAAACAGCTCACAAAAAATGACATGCTGGAGTAAATACACCATATAAGGGTAGGATACCCAACTCCAAGCTGTGCTCCCCAAGAGGACCCAGGGAACACTGCACTTACTAAATCAATAAGAAATTCATTGGTGAGAGTGGCATCACCATTGAGAACCTCAGTGGTCGCTGTTTTCTGTAGTCCAGGGCTGATAGTAGGAGGGATCATTATAGAAACTGGGCACAATGATTGCAATGGGGATATTAAGAAGCTAAAATGAGAGAAGCCATGCACTTAAGAGTCATAAATAAGAAACATGATAATGAGAAACATGGTCAGAGTAGCAGGTGGAAGTGCCTGATCCAGAGTTATGGAGATTGTTACTAGGACATGTTGTTCTGTATACAAGATTGATGGACAGCCAGTTAGCATATTTCATAATTAATACAACCAAAAAGTAACTCAAAGATTCATGCTCTAAAGTTTTAGGACAGCCACCCCAATAAAAAGCCATAATCCCATGTCCAGTACCCACAGCTGAGATAATTTGCAGACCAAGAGCCCATTAACTGAACTAGCAACTTCCTCGTGAGGAAGAAAAATACCCTTTACCATCACAGCGTGTGTATATGGCAGTAATTGCCCCAGTGTTTCTTTCTTTCTCCAAGGGAATCATAGGCCATTTAATTCTATAAGTGATCAGTGTAAAAGGGGAATACCAATATTTTAAGAACTATTGGACACAGTGCTCGAATTGACAGTGATTCCTATGGTCTGAAGCATCACCCTGGCCTCAGATTTAGGACTCATGGAAGCCAGGTAAAATAAACGGAGTCCCAGCCCAAGTCTAGTTCACTGTTGGTCTGCTCAGCTCATTCCCCATCTGATGAATATCTCCATAGTGGCCAGATGTATAATTACATAGGCGCATGTGGATATACTTGATTGTTGGTAAAATCATGTTAACTCCTTGGCCTGTGGCAAAGGTCAGATGTACATCTTCAAAACTGCCCCCTCCATGGAAAAGATAGTACATCTAATACAATATCACAGTCTGGGGGTAGGTGGTGCATGACAGAGATTTGTGCTACCTGTAGTATGTAAAGAATGATGGTGGTGCCCATTCAAGCCCCATTTAAACTGCAAGTCTTTCCTCTACAAAAATTAAATGGCTCCTAGTGGATGAGAGGGCACTACCTCTCACTCAACCAAGAAGTAGCCCAAATTTTAGTTGCTGAGCTAAGTAGAGGAACTCTGCTAGAGTTAGCATCAATATCAATATTGATGAAGTTGCTATTGATATCAATACTGCTGCAAGTTAACGGTATAATTATGGACATTGGGTTTGTGAGTGCATTATTTTTATCCATGTGAAAAATGCATTCACATTCATGGAATAAACAATAATATATATTTATGATCTTGCTCAAGTTTGGGGTTCATTTTCTCACCTTCTGTCACAATGTAGTCCAAAGGGACCATGATTGGGCATAACATCACATTGTTCCATTATATCTATGCCATCAAATTAATTGTAGAGATGAGCAAAAGGTAATAAGAAAGTTGGAGGCTTTGGTAAGACATACACACATCAGAGGGTGGGAGATGAATCCTACAAATATTCAGGGGTCTGCCACCTTCGGATGCTTCTTATTGTCGTTCCCATAGTTTGGAATATGCTGTGTGACATACCCTCTACAGTAAAGGAAATTTTTACTTTATACTTCTCACCCACTAAGATGGAAACATGACACCTCGTAATCTTACACTGTATCTGTCTGTTCTCACACTGCTATACAGATACTGAGACGGGGTAATTTATAATGGAAAGAGTTTTAATTGACCCACAGTTCTACACAGCTTGGGAGGCCTCAGGAAACTTATAATCATGGTGGAAGGGGAAGCAGGCACTGCTTACATGATGGCAGGCAAGAGAGAAGTGAACGAAGGAGGAACTTGCCAAACACTTATAAAACCATCAGATCTCCTGAGAACTCACTCACTATCACAAGAACAACATGGGGGAAACTGTCCCCATGATCCAATCACATCCCACCATGTTCCTCCCTCAACACGTGGGGATTACAATTCAAGATGAGATTTGGGTGGGGACACAAAGCCAAACTATATCATGCACCCATCTATTTACCAGGTGACATTAAAAGCTAACAACTTTGAGCAGGGCTTAGAGCAAGAAAGGGCTCTGTACTAGGTCTAGACTGTAAAGTAAGCATTCCTACCTCCTGGACCATATGACCCAGCAGGATTCTATAGCACTATATGAATCCACGGCAAAAAAAGAATTGTGAAGTTTACGAAAAACTTTAATGAAAGAATGACCATGTAAACCCATAAAGCTTAAAGGTAATGGCAAGTCCACGCAGTCTGCAGCAGAAAGCCCTCCACCACTGAAAATAAATTTTAGTTGTTTTTTAAAATCCCAGTGTGCTAAAAATAAAGAATTTAATCTTATCATAGAATATTAAGTGACCCTCTGGCCACAGCTACCTATCATGAGCTGCATTCTTTCAGAACAACTAAGTCAAAAGTTGGGTGAAGCCAACAACAACTCATGGTAAAACGGAAGTACATCTGGGATCAGGCCTGAGCAGAGCCAGAGGGCACACGCCAGCTGCATGCTCTGATGGCTTACACCTCCAGGTTTGCACTAATACCTCTCCCTCAACCTAAGGTTACATTGGGTGTCCCAGCTAACAGGGGAGGGAAAAGACTGAGTCTGTTTAATGGGTGAGCTAGCTCAGTATATGGAATACAAACATAAAAAGGACTTTTGCTGCTATAGCTATGCTGAAAAATCACGACAACTATTTAGTATCTCCCTCCATTAGTCTGTTTTGGATTACTTATACTCTAGGCTAGAACCTCTGATAAGTCCTCTTTGCCATTATACCACAGTTCTATTTCTGCCCATTCCTGCTTCTCTCACAGCCTAGATGTTATTACACCAAACAGGCTTCCAGTAAACCTCCTGCAAGCAAGTATCTGCCTAAGCACTGCATTTTCAGAGAAGCTGACTTAAGATACTATCTGACTTGAGACGTACACTTAGGAAAAATTTGAGCAAGTTGGTTCTTTTTTTTAATATTGCTACTCAAAGTAGCACCAATTTTGCAGCAGAACTCTAAAGTTTCTGAGGTATGCTGGGAAATTGAAATTAAGTAAGCACATGATAGTTTCAAAATTTATCAAAGGTCATCATTAAAATGGTACAGAATTGTTTATCGCTGACTGTGCCTTTAGAAAATGAGAATCAAATCCAGTTTCTGAGTGGTCTAATAAAAAAATCAATCATTTTATATCATATATTTATTTTATAAATTATTTCATATGAATATCTATTTAAATACCTTAATTTAATATTAGTTACTGAAATACAATCACAATCTAAACACAGTTGGAATCCTCAATTTATTTTCTGTTGGTGATTGTCTAGCACTGTAAATGTTTTAACCAAAACAAGAACATCTCTGTGGCATATACACCTTAGCATAATCGCAGCAGTAAAATTCAGACCTATCAAAATATGTGATATATTACACAAAAATATTCATCTATGTGAAAAAAATTGATATAGTTTTATTGTTAAAAGCTGTGGTTTTAAAAGACCTTTTCAAAGAAAGCAAGTGACATGAAGATATAGTGACCTTTATGCTGGTTAAAGTGAAATGTCTTCCATTGGCATCACATTCTTTTCTTAATTGTTCAACATCTTGACTTCTCCTGTCTTACTGTCAAATAGCTATTTGTATTTCTGTCAGACTGAAGAAAAATATAATTTTCTATGTTATCAAATTTATTAAAACAATAAATATTTATTACAAAGTTAAAATCGTTAAACAATATTTTAAACTGTCAAAATAAATATTATAGTTTAAATATTTTTATAAATATTAAAATATTTATAAATCTAATATAATTAATTATATTAAATTAAAATATTTATAACAAACTTGAAATGTCTGTTAAGTATTAGAAGCTATAAAGTTCACCACATAAAAAAATAAAAGTAACCAAAATTAAAATATTTCATAATGCTAATATTTTGGGCAGATAACTTTTATACTTAATCATTAAGTATAAAAGCAGTATATATGCTTCAAAGAAACCTGAGTATGATAAGAACGAGAATCAAGAATCAATCTTTGGCACCATTTTCATCAATAATTAACAATATCACAAATTCTTTATAACATATGAACAAGGAGAGAGGGTGCTTATCACTCTACTGTACTAACGAATTTTCTTGACTCTCCTCCAAGAAATCTGACAAAGTTACCCCACGCTCTTGAAGGCATAGCTTATTATTATTATTGTTATTATTATTATTTTTTGAGAAACTCCTCTCTACTGTCAGTAGCATCTGCCGACTCCATCTCCCAAGACCTTGCAGAATTTTCTCATTCAAAGATTAGGAAAGAGGTGAAATCTTCAAGATGATGCAAAGCATACACATGGTAGATACACCCAAACAATGTGATGAATCATTAAAAATAGCCTAATCCCTGTTCACTCATTCATTCAACATATAGCTATTGAAGACATTCAACATATCCAACAATCTCTGAGTAGCTGGGATTTCAAAGCTCTGGAGTCAAACTACTGGAATTTGAATTGTCTCTATATTTGCCATCCAGGTAACCTCATTCAAGTTACTAGACTTTGCTCTGCCTCACATCCTTACATGTAAAATGGCACTGGTAAATATATTACTTATCTCCTAGGATGGAAGTGATCATTAAATGAGTTTATGCATATGCCTAGCAAGTTAAATTTGCTCAGTAGTCGAGAAAGATTTGTCAACTGCTGATAGAAGAGAAGCAGAGAACTTGTGTATAATGCCTCTTGGGTATAATGCAACATGAAAAAATATTAATGTAGGAATGGAATTGACATTTTGACAAATTGTCTGTGGCATACATGATGTTTCTCTAGGTTTGTTTGGTAGCATGTAATAATAGTAAGATGATGTTTTTAATTATACATATTTATATTCAAAGTATACCATAAATAATGAGCAGATATACTTTATGTGCTTTATTTTGTTATATTTACATTTTCTTTCTAAACTCACTCAATGTAATGCTTCTCTTCATCTACATAACCAACTTTTTGATGTTTTACTTCAGCTATCTTTCCACTCAAGGAACAAAAAACTCATTCTTCCTATTGGCTCCTTCACCCTGATCCTTATCTATTAGCTCCTGCTTCACTAATTTTATCTGTACCTTTTAGAGTTCCTCTCACTTGTACCTTCTGATGGGTTCCACCTATGCCAATCATAAACCTATTATCAGCACTTGAAAAGGAAGGACATTAAGAGAGTCAATCCCTCTACATAGTGCAGTGTTTCTCAAGCCTGCTTGCATATTAGAGTCACCTGCAGGGAAAATGGTCTTTTGAACACATCCCAGTCCTACTCAATAAATACTTCTGTTAGTAGTACACAGGCATCAGTATTTCTTAATAACACTCATACATCCCATTTACATATGAGGAAACTGAGGTTCAGTCAGACTAAATGGATACCTTATGATTATGTAGAAATTAAAGGATGAGCTATTTCTCCAATTGAGCTCTATCTTATTCTTAAACCCTAATTGTTACCTCTGCATGTTTATGCCTAAAACAAACCTTATCTATTGTTTACTTCATCTATGGTTCCAGTAAAATTTTTCCCTTAGCTTATTGTACACACATGTGCACACACTCACACATGTATGTGCGAGAGATACCACATCTCTCCTCTACTCTAGAGCAAAAAATGTTTTTATAACTACTGCTTAAAATTATATTGTATCATCCTACTCTCCCATATCTTCCTTCCCTTCTGCTAGAAACTCTCTGGAAAGGACAACTTACACCTGATTACTTATTTCCATTAAGTCATTAATCCCTTGTACCATGATATTTACCTTTTTTTTTTTTTTTTTTTTTTTTT
>NW_016803441.1:2009519-2043156 GCF_001698545.2 Rhinopithecus bieti | reverse complement strand
TTTTTTTTTTTTTTTTTTTTTTTTTTTTTTTTTTGAGGCGGAGTCTTGCTCTGCCGCCCGGACTGGAGTGAAGTGGCCAGATCTCAGCTCACTGCAAGCTCCGCCTCCCGGGTTCACGCCATTCTCCTGTCTCAACCTCCCGAGTAGCTGGGACTACAGGCGCCCGCCTCGTCGCCCGGCTAGTTTTTTGTATTTTTTAGTAGAGACGGGGTTTCACCGTATTAGCCAGGATGGTCTCGATCTCCTGACCGATATTTACCTTCTTAAAAGTTACCAGCAAGCTCTTAAACAGCAAATCCTCTCTTAAATAAACATGATTTGAGTGCCTAGTATTTTCTTTGCACTGGAGCTAAACATTCAATTAATATATCTTACTGTCTTCCAAGAAGTTTACAGTAAGAATGACAAAGAGGCCAATGATATTACAGATGGTGATAAGTGTTTGAGGAGTACAGTGGAGACACACCCATTCAAGTAAGCTTATACGGGGGATGTGATGTCTGAGGTACCTTGTTTTGCAAGTAGAAGTTAGCTATTTAAAGAAGAGTGAAAGAGGTCAGAGACGATATAAAGAGAATATATGCAATAAAGTCCTATGCAAAAGAATAAAGGCATGGCATTGTGATAAGCTTTGTAAGCTACAAATGGTGCTATATTCCCAGGATTAACATATCTGGGATTGTATAGGTCTTAGGGATAATAAAGAATATGCTTGTTTTCATTAGCTAAGAATTTGGAATTTGGGCAATGGGAAGTTGGCCCAACTATCTATTTTCTTATAGGTAAAAATTGGAATAATATTACCTTCCTCCTCATGGTTTCATGAGTATTACATGTTAGGGTGCTTTTTGCTCATGGGCACTTAGCACCCACTCACACAGTGTGGCTCATAAATATTTTGTGTCATTATATAGGAGCAGTGTAGGCACTATTTGAAGCTTTTTAAGAAAATGTAGAACAGAAACCCTGAGGTCAATTAGGAGCCTACTGCCTTGGCAGGCAAAAGTGATTAATGAGGGCTATTCAAGTGGTAATGGAGATTAATGGGAGATAACAGAATGCAGTTAAATCTACTTAGGAGGGGGTTTGTGAACTTTCAGAATATAGTTTCAAGAAAAAGTATTTCAAGAATTTATGAATTATTGTGATTAAGAAAATTAAGTAATGGATTTTGAATAGTAGAACTTATTAGACCTTTAAACAAAAGTATTTATAATTCCTTTAATTAGGCATCTTTCATGTAACTAAAATTGAACAATACATTAATTAATCACACCATAATTCTTCTCTCAGTATGGTGAAACTTTTTCCATGCTTTGGGGATACTTTTTTAGACATAAGAACATTGATATTATAATGTGAATGTGCTTCTTTCCAGGGTCAGTTGTGCATCCATTACGAACTATTCATGGCTAGAGGAAACACTTTACAATTATTATTCCATTTTAAATTTGTATTCCTATATAGAGAGGCTGACATTATCAATGACCTTACAATTCCTAATAGGATTACCACTTTGATATTCACAGGCCCACTATACTAGAATCATTTACATAACAAGAAATCTGACAACTGATCCAAATGATTGTCTTGTTAACTCCCATTACTCATGTTTTAAGTAAATACACTTATAACATAAAGGATGCTTCCTTATAGTTTCATAGCAATTTACTTGTTGATATTAAAGCTTTACCCAAGCCATATCCAAGACACTCGTCACTATTATACTACGTCTCCAGGGCAGCTAAGAAACATGTGCACTGTTACCTTTTTACTGACTCCATAAAAATAGATTTAGAGAAATCAGGCTTGGGCCACATCTCCCTAAATTGTAGGTCATTGCATATATGGATAAGGTCTTTTCAATGAAATGTTGGAGCATAACCCCCTTTGGAGTAGGATGAATAGCTATTAGAAGGCAAAACAAATTGTATATAACTAGCCTAGACAATTCTTTTAAAGGGTATTTGCTACAAAAATAACATAAATGGGTTGGTTGCTGAAGGAAGGAATGGGACAGAGAAGGCATTTTGAAAGTAGAATATTTTAAGTCATGTCAGGCAATGTGAATAATCCAGTAGAGAGAGCAGAATTTTCTGTGAGAAGACCAGAGGGATGGGTATCCAAAGCATAACCAGAGAGAACAACCTTAGAAAGGAGCAAGGAGTCTTCTGGAATGAGAAAGGTCAGGCTTTGTAGTACTGATGCAGACATGTTTGTAGAGTTGGTTTTAGGAGTCAGGGAGAGTTTGTGAAGCCAACTGTGTCTTTTTTGTTTAGGAAATGTGTGGAGATACCACAGATTAGAGTGAGAAGAGATAGAAGTGTTAGAAAGCTGTGAAATTGTTATTACTGTAAGGGGTAAAGTGAATTTATGAAGGACGTAAGGTTAGGTGTGTCTGTATTGAGCTGCCATTTGAAGGCATGGTCATCAATCTGAAATGAGTTCAGAAGGCATAACCATGTTATTTTCAACAGGAACACACACTGCTGCTTAGGTGCAGTCATAGAGCAGACTGCACCTAGTTGGATTTCATCAGGATTGAGAATTTTTTCTTAAGTTTTAAGGAGGCTGTTGGGACAAAGGAGTTAAGTGTTTGCAAAGAGAGTAACTGTGCTGGACAATGGAATCCAAACCATGTAAGAAAGGTGACACATGAAAGAAGTAATGGATAAAGAAAAAGTAATAGGGTCATCAGCTTAGATCCTTGAATAAGCACAGAAATATTTTGGATTAAGTTGGGTAATAGAGAATGGGGTCCTTTGTAATCTAGATTTGTTGACAATGTTGCAATTACTGATGATGACAAAGTCTTGAGTGAGACCATGCAAATGGATGTTTGGAACAGGGAGAAGGACCAAAGAGTAGGAACAAAGGAGTTAAAAGAACTGATCGGCCATTATATTGGTTGGTAGCTTTTGTGGAGGTTCAACATACCAAAGAAACATGCCAGGAAAAGTAGTAGTGAAAAAACCCTGTGAGCCAGAAATTAAAGTTATTGATGATTTTGAGGATAACAGTAATAGCAATTAATGGCTATTAAAATCTGATGATAGATACCTCAAAAGGCAGCAATTTGTGAAGGAAGAAAGAGACATATTCCAGAAGAGGATGAAATGGGGAATAAGTAAGTCACTTATTCCATCTTTAGACTCTGTAACATTGGGATGTGTGTGCAAGTATGAACACCTCCACAGCAGTGTCCTTCAAGGTAAAAAAAAAAAAAAAAAAATCATTAGTGCAAGAAGTGAAAGGAACAGTATGGTGGGAAACACATATACACACATATGTATGTACATATATATGTACGTGCATAATGTATATTAATATGGTTTGATAAATGCAATTATGAAGCATATGTGAGTTTCTATAGATATATCTAACTTGGTCCAGGTGTGGGATTGGAGAAGGTGGCAGTACACATAACTGAATTTAGTTCCAAAATATGACAACGGCAAAGAAGGAGAGACAGCTGGGTGCAGTGGAAGGGAAGCTTGCTTGTAAAAAGTCTGGGAGTTTGTATACAGTGCTTAATGCCAGGACTGTGCAACCTCTTTCCCACTGTTCTCCATCTAGAAAAGGACATATATTCTTCATGTGACCCTCTGGACTAATTATTGTACAAACTTTCCTCTGACTGGTCTAGCTCACTTGTTCTCTGAATTCCTATGGAGTGTATTATATGTTGGCATGCACAGTTGTCAGGAATTAATAAACCACCACACATTATTCCCTACAATATTTTTCATACCTTTTCCCAACTAAAATATGGGTTCTTGAAGAGTAAAGACCATATTTTATACTTCTCTAAATTTCTTAAGTAATCCATAGATAACTGTAAAGCTCTACAGTTAAGTGTTGCATAAATACCTGTTGAATTAACCTTATAGATCAAATTGGGTACAAATTATTTTGACATTAACTGGAAAATATTTTACCAACGCAAAGACATTGAATCAAATATAATTTTACATAAAAACTAATTTTGCAATTGAGCAAAACTATGTGGTTTGGGGTTGATTTGAAAGAAATATATGTTAAATGAATGTTTCAGTGAAAGAACTCCTACAAGACAATTTGGCATACAGTAAATATTTGTTAAATATCTGAGTGTTATAAGGATGAATGGGCATCATAGGTGTCCTTAGCTACACCCCCACTAGATTATCTATGTAATTTAATTTCACCTAATGTTTTTCAGACTTCAATAGGGAGAAAATACAGAATAAAAAATTGAATGCCATCTCACTAATATACATCATCCATATATCTACAGATATATCAACATTATTATATTATTTTCCTCATCACTGATGTCACACAATGTCAATCACTTAAAATTGAATTCGCTCTTTCTTTCTTAATTTCCACCTCAACTGAAATGTCTAAATTCTCTCATTTTCATTGAAGAGTTACCATTCAGTATGACATATTTGCAAGTGCTTTTTATTGTCTGGACACTGTGAAAAATAAGAGTAGCTATTGTAATAGCTATGACATGTTTTTTCTCTTTGTCCTTACCTGACGATTTCCAGGAAGCAAGTTTGGTCTCATGTTTGGTTTGGGGTCACTACTCAATAAGTTTCCATGCCCATAAAAAAAAAAAAAAAAAAAAGACATAATGGAAGTATTTATTTTATCCTTTAAAAACAAATAATGGCCGGGCGCGGTGGCTCAAGCCTGTAATCCCAGCACTTTGGGAGGCCGAGGCGGGTGGATCACGCGGTCAGGAGATCGAGACCCTCCTGGCTAACACGGTGAAACCCCGTCTCTACTAAAAATACAAAAAACTAGCCGGGCGCGGTGGCGGGCGCCTGTAGTCCCAACTACTCGGAGGCTGAGGCGGGAGAATGGCGGGAACCCGGGAGGCGGAGCTTGCAGTGAGCCGAGATCACGCCACTGCACTCCAGCCTGGGCGACACAGCGAGACTCCGTCTCAAAAAAATAAAAATAAAAATAAAAAAATAAAAACAAATAATATATTTTAGTGCTTTTCTGCATAAGTACTAGATAATTCCATAGTTTAGTTTTTTATAAAGAAGTAGGTAAGCAAATACTACATAATGCTATATTTAAACAGCCCTTACATTAACTGTTGATAAACTTCTATATATAACAAATCAATCATTTTGTGTTCTTAGGTTCAAATCTTTCTATTATTATTAATAATTCCAGTTAATATCTTTTCTAGATAGAGATAATGGATCTTGATGCTGCTCTAAGTAATAAATTTATATATTTCATCTTAGATTCTTGATAAACAAACTGTATTTGTTCTAATTTCTGTGGCAGTTATCACCCCTAATCATTATATAAATAACTTCACTTGAAAATAGTAACAACCCTGTAGAATTGGTAGAATACCAGTAGCAGATCCCAGTGTTCATCTATAAATCTGATTTTGCTCTCTGCTATTTCCCCATGCCTAGAAGAATATTATGTAGTCAGTAGATATTGTTGAATGAACATAAGAGTCATTTTTGAAAATTCCTCTGTTAAAGAATTTAGGAGCAAAATTTAAACTTCTAAAACACTAATTGCTGTGATCTGAATGTCTGTGTCCCCTAAAATTGATATGTTTAAATTGACCCCTAAGGTAATGACATTAGGAACTGGGGCCTTTTGAGAGATATGTCATGAGGGCAGAGCCCTTGTGAATGGAATTAGTGTCCGTTATAAAGGAGATCCCTGAGAAGCCTCTCGCCCCTTCAGCATGCGAGGCTGTAGTGAGAAGGCTCTGTCTCTGAGGAAGCAGGCCCTCACCAGACACCAGATCTGCTCCTGCCTTGATGTTGGACTTCCCAGCCTCTGAAACTGTAAAAAATAAATGTTTTCTGCTTATAAACCACCTATCTTATGGTATTTTTGTTATGGCAGCCAGAATGGACTAACATACCAATCACTATTTTGTGGCTCTATATTTGAAAATTAATAAAGCATTAAGAAACACAGCTTATTGCCTAAAATTTCTTTCCTTAAAGCATCGGCCCTACTTTTACCTTGGTACCAGTCCAGGCCCTTTGGTTGTGAGACTTGGTTGACTCTGGTGATGTTTGTGACAGCAGGGAAATAATCTTGAACAAATGGGAGAACTAGAGTAAAAGAACAAAAAACAGGGGTGCAATATGTTTGAAAAAAGAAACTGAATGCTTATTTTTTCATCAAAATTGTCAAAATTTATCAAAATCAGCTCCCTGCTTTGATCTTAATCAAATAGCCTTAAACTTCTAGTTAACCCTCCACATGCAAAAAATAAAACAGTTGCATATAATGCCAATAATATTTCTTTTGAATGTGAAAGTAAAAATAATGTCCTTAAACTATTTTAACAAAATCAAATAAAAAACATCAGCTCCTTAGATGTAAAAATATTTCAGATTACTCTGCCATTTCTACATTCAGAAAAAAAAGTATGAACATGGTAGATGACATTGAAATATCTGGGGAGAAGTTTCCAGTATAATAGATTTCATTCTAGTGGAATATCTGGGAAGAAGTTTCTAGTGTATATGGTAGCACTATTACTCTGTTATATTCTTCTTGTCTATTGCACATTCACAGATCTCCTTCCATGATACAGCTGAACCAGATTTCATTCAGGAGTTACTTATAGGGAAAAGGAGGAAATGGGTGCAACACTTACTTCTAAACCTACTTATTACACTTTAATTCACTATATTTTTTGAACAAATGGTTCCTTTTTAAAATTCAATAATAAATTGCTTATTTATTCAGGCACTTGATATCACCATTATAAATCCAAATATTGTGCTAAGGTATATATCACCTTCAGAACAAAAATTCAAATTTACTATACTATCTCCATTTTACATAAAAGTGGCAGCTTCTCAGTTGTCCTTAATACATTTTTACTTTCATGTTAATACAACTATTATCTTTAGGTTTTATTACTTTACCTTGCAGAATCTATACTCCATATTCCAGGATAAAAGTCAGACTTTTGTTAGTGAGGAAATATAGTAGTGTTCATATAATCCTGTTTCCATTTTTATGCCTCTCAAAAGAAAAATCACCCTTAAATATAAACTAAACTATATTTTATGTATTTCCTTTATATTTTCCTCCATTCATTCTTCTACTGCCAGTTTCAGTGGCATGTTCTCTGTGAAACATTCCCTGCCCAATCTCTCTGAGTCAGAGTTAAGTATGCCATAGAAAGATATTTAAATTTCAATTACCCTCTCTTTTTACTCTCTGTTTTAATCTATTGCAACCATTCATTCTCCTGAGCCCTTTCTAGTCAAGGCTGTGCTCCTGGAGGGCGGGTGCTGCTTGTTATCATCTCTGTATTCTGCTCACCTGGCACAATCTGAGCTGTGAAAGCTCAGGAGGTATTTCCTGAATTAATTCACTCCTTCTATAATTACTGTTGAAATTCTTTCATCTTACCTTTTTGAGACTTCTGTCTATCCTTCGACAGGAAAATACAGGCAGAGGACTTGATCTTATTTAAATATGTACCAACTAAATTTCATCTGTTCCTTTTCTATGGGAAATTTAAAAATCTCATTTCCTTTCTTTTTTTTTTTTTTCAGACGAATGGTTTTATCTTGAATCATTTGATTGATCACTTAGCGAAAGAACATTAGCTTTAGAACCAAAAGATCTTGGTTAAAATCATTTATCTAAATCTAAAACACTGATGCTGTTACCTATCTCTCAGCATTGTTGTGATTATCAGCAAGGATAACATCAGTAAAGCACTTAAAGTAATAGATGCTCAATGACATTTTCTCCAATTTCTTCTTTCTACTTTCATCCTGCTCTTTTTAAGCCATTGCTGATGGACTTTATGAGTAATGAACAAATTCAAATAGAAACAGCAGTTAAAATCTTACTCTTTAAAGAGGCACCATGCAACAGCAAAGAGGCACATCACAAAAAGAGCTCCTGTTAGAGTTAATAAAGCAGGAATCCAGTTATCAGGGATCCAATAATATGAAATCTTTATTAAGATAGAAGTAGTAATCTGAGAAATATAATAAATATGAAGTATTAATAGCAGTTCAATGGACAAAACTATAAAGATGTATATGCTGTGTAGAATATCTTGCACATTTCACTTTACTTCTGGTCTTTGAATAATTAAAAATAAATATAGCAAATAATAAGGCATAATAACATCTCTTAATGCCACAAAAAACAAATACCATTTTTTCTAGAAACAAATGTCTTTGTTTATAATATTTCTTCTGGCCAGACTTCTTTCTCCCGTCTTGCCTTCTTGGTGAATATTTGTTCATTATCATGGTTATCTTCTACCATTGCTCTTGCAAAAAGCCTGACTTTGGGGTAGAAATTACCATATCCACACCCTCTTTTCTTATATTTCTACCGTAACATCTAGAATACTTTGCCACATTTACTTCCTTTGTGATTCTTCCTACTAGGAAATAAACTCTTATTAAACAGAACCATTTCTTGCTCATCTTGTGGATTCTCTGTAGTTCTTGGCACAGAAGACAATAATTAGTGTTGGCTAAATGACAGATAGAATGAATCAGCAAGTTTTTTATAGGGCAAAGCATTATTTCAAAAATGGGTCAGATCACTGTTGCCCTTTCCTGCTTCCTATCATAAAAGCACAAAAAGTTTTTACCCAAGTAATTTTCCATTACTATCTAAAGTGTGACCATTTAAGAAGTTAGCAATACAAAGTTCAACACAGATTTTAATGTAAAGTCCATGACCGAACAACATTACCTTCCCAGCAGATGGCAGCATATGACAGGATAAGTTTTGTGAACACTCAAGTATTAAGGTGTCTTTTTTTTTTTCTTAAATTATTTTTTTTTTTCTTTTTTTTTTTTTTTTTTTTTTTTTTTTTTTTTTTGTTGTTGTTGTTGTTGTTGAGATGAAATCTCGTTCTGTCACCCAGGCTGGAGTTCAGCGGCAGGATCTCTGCTCACTGCAACCTCCGCCTCCCGGGTTCAAGCGATTCTCCTGCCTCAGCCTCCCGAGTAGCTGGGATTACAGGCATACACCACGACACCCGGCTAATTTTTTGTATTTTTGGTAGAGACGGAGTTTCACCATGTTGGCCAGGCTGGTCTAGAACTCCAGACCTCAGGTGATCCACCCACCTCAGCCTCCCAAAGGTATGTCATTTCTTAAGGCAATATAATTCATGAGGCTGATTTCAACAGAAATAATAAAAGGAGAAAGCAGACCTCTGCAAAGAAGATCAGTCCACAATGGTAGTAACAGAAATAACACTACTTATACAATTGAGTGAGAGGACTCCTGGTTACTTTGTTGAATTTCGATAGTTGCAGAGATCAAGTATTATAGGACTGAACATTCTACTTTATACAACAACAATAAGGGCATGTCTGGACAAAGAAAGAACAAGAAAGGTTCCAGTAATGTCAGTTGAAGTATTGTGGCATTGTTTTCTTAAATAAATACTATGCTGTATTTCCAGATCATAGACTAAAAGAATGACAGACAATTTGATTACCACACTTAATCACCTAGCTCTATTTACAACTTGTTAAGAAATAATACCTGCACTAAGCACCGGTATGGGGAAGAATGTTGTGACTAATGTAAGTAAAGATACCACAGCCCACACCTGTTTAACTTGCTTTCTCATTCCTTCTTCCATCCTTCCTTATCTCCCTCCCGACTTCCTTCCTTTTTTCCTTCTTCCCTTCCTTTCTCTTTAACAAATGTTTATTGAGCAGTTACGATATTTCAAAAATCGCCATATGAAGGAAATATAGAACCTGACAAAGGTGTTTGTGAGAAAACATTGAAAACATATTCTTAGAACATGTTTCTTTCTTCATTGGGCACATTTGGTGACAGCATGGCAGATTAAAACAAAAAGGGTAGGGGTAGCATTAATTTAAAAGCAACTGTTTATCATGGTTGGTGCTAAGCCTTTTAGCTATATTATTTAGTTATATTATTAACATAGCCTTTTAAAACTATATTACTTGCCCATTCTAAGAGAGATGTGTTCAGTACCACCAATTTACGAAGGAGGAACCGAAGCTCTGTATGTTAACAAAAGTTCCATAGCTACTAAGTGGCAGAATTTGTATTCAGATAAAATTCATGTGTCTCCACTAAGTGGCAGAATTGGTATTCAGATAAAATTCATATATCTCCAAGACCATGTTCTTTTAATGGACTAGGCAACGTGCCCCAAAATGAGGATATGAGAGTTCTGAGAAAACAATCCAATTCCTATATCAAGGCGTGTAGGCATCATTTTGTAAATCATCATTATATTCATATAAAAGTAATTACAAATTTTCATCCATGAGAACTTAACTGTATAGAGCCAGTTCGAGGCATCTGAAAATTGCTTAGAGGTTAGTTGAAGGAATCATCCTAACTTTCTGCACTTCCCTTGCCTGACAAAAAAGAGTAGATTTCCTGATTTCTGTTTTCTCTTTTATTTCCCCTCTCTCTCATATATGCACACAAAGAAACAACTAAAGCTTTTATATTAAATAATTCACATTTTTTCATATTTCAAAATCTAAGATAAGTAGGAATATTACTTTTTTCACTAGCAATGTAAAAGCAAAATCTTTGTATAGGGATTAAATATAATATTAATGGTTTATATTTATATAACATTTATTACAAGAGCTTTCATATCCCTTGTTTCATTTAATCCTCACAAAATTCTTTGTACAATACATATAGCTATTCTAATCTAATCGCCATAGTAATCCATGTACACAGAGTAAATATTGAAGTGTACATTATGTGCAAGCTGGACCCTGTCAGCAATATCCTTTTCAATTGGTGAGTCAAAACATTTTAAAGAGCCAAATTTGGGGATCAGCATTTGTTCCTCTCAGCACTTCCATAGCTTATTCCTTTATCCCCTTATGTTTTCATTGTTTGTAAACTCTTTGGAGGCCCCAGTAGGTAGTAACCATGAGGGTAAAGGCAAATGCCTGGTCTTATTTCTGGCAATTGCATTCTGCCTGAACCTGCTGCCTCCAGTCTTCTCTTCTGCATTCTATCTTTCACTCGGCTGGTTTAGTTTCAACGATTTGTTTGCACTTCCTAGGAATCTAACATGGCTTTGTATTAACTACAAAACAAAGTCTAAAACCCATAGCATTGACTCTAGGCCTTTGTCAGTCTCCCTACTATCTACCTTTCTGGCCTTGCCTCTGGCCAGTGCTCCTCACATGCTCCAGACATGCTTGGTTTCTCTCCTTTCAAGAAAAGACTATGCACTGCCATATCCATACTCCTCAATTTCCACCATTTTGAAATGTCTTTGCTTTTCATTCTATCCATCAAAGACCTACATAAAATACAAATATCTCTTCTGGGAGTTTATCAATATTCTTCAAGTCAGAATTTGCCATGTTATCTGTCCTACATTTATTTACACTTCCTTTACAGCACTTGTCAAAATGACTTGTAATTTGATTAACTGGAAATCAATCTCTACACTTACTATGGCTTCTAAGTCTTTACATAATATGATCCCTGTCAATCTCTTCACCTCATTTCATTATCTTTTGTCCAACTCACTTGCCTTACAAGTCAGGAGATTCCTCAAGCCTTGACCATTTCTCTGTCTCTTTGCTAGTCTTTCTGGTTCTACCACTCACTATGTCTGTGACCTTGATAAAGTTATTTAAACTTCTGGTGTCTTCATTTTCCCCTTTGTAACATGTACAAAACAGCTGACACTAAATATGATTTAATCAAATGATTTTTTTTCATGTGGAAATTTTACATATAAATAGATTTATAAAGATCATTTCCATGACTAGGAAGTTTTGTCAGATATCAATTAAATTAAAATAATAAAATTTGATTTGATTATCGCATCTTAAAATTTCTGAAAATTATTTTAGATTATGTATATATAATTGTGCAAAGTGTACCTTTTATATTTACTTTAAAATGTAACTTAAAACTTTTTTTCCACAGCTTACAGTTTTGCCTAAGCAGAAAATATGAAGACACTTATACTTGGACAGTTGAGCAGTTACTCCTCCCTGTCAGGAACATGACGAGTGATGAAATAGATGGCTAAGGATTGACAGGACCCTGGTTTTGTATGTCATCAGACATTTATCTCACCATTAGGTAAATCACGAGTGAAAACAAAAGAATGTCCCATCTGTCATGTGGTCATGCACTAAGCTTCTTACAGCTGTGCACAGTTAATTTGGTTTGATTCATAACCTTAATTACTTAACTTGTTATATTTTACAGAAAAGACAATAATAATAATCTTCCCTGTCACGAAATCTTTCGTCAGTGGGCATTATAGTCTCAGCAGATGTGCAAGGCTATGACCTAGATGAGTAAAATTTATACTATTTCTACTGGCTTTCAAATTATTTCATTTAATGCTCACTGGAAGAAGATTATTTAAAAGGTTGCAATTAAGAAATTCTCATTCAAGTGTGTCTAATGGATGCTTCTCATGATCTGTTTCAAATAGTGTAAAACTTCCAATTTAAGAAGAAATACTGGTCCTGCCCATTTGCTAAGAAAATTACTATAAAATTTAATAAATATTAGAAAACATTTTTTAAATATCAGTATAAATAATAAATAAATATAAAGTAAATANTTATTTAGTTATATTATTAACATAGCCTTTTAAAACTATATTACTTGCCCATTCTAAGAGAGATGTGTTCAGTACCACCAATTTACGAAGGAGGAACCGAAGCTCTGTATGTTAACAAAAGTTCCATAGCTACTAAGTGGCAGAATTTGTATTCAGATAAAAATTCATGTGTCTCCACTAAGTGGCAGAATTGGTATTCAGATAAAAATTCATATATCTCCAAGACCATGTTCTTTTTAATGGACTAGGCAACGTGCCCCAAAATGAGGATATGAGAGTTCTGAGAAAACAATCCAATTCCTATATCAAGGCGTGTAGGCATCATTTTGTAAATCATCATTATATTCATATAAAAGTAATTACAAATTTTCATCCATGAGAACTTAACTGTATAGAGCCAGTTCGAGGCATCTGAAAATTGCTTAGAGGTTAGTTGAAGGAATCATCCTAACTTTCTGCACTTCCCTTGCCTGACAAAAAAGAGTAGATTTCCTGATTTCTGTTTTCTCTTTTATTTCCCCCTCTCTCTCATATATGCACACAAAGAAACAACTAAAGCTTTTATATTAAATAATTCACATTTTTTCATATTTCAAAATCTAAGATAAGTAGGAATATTACTTTTTTCACTAGCAATGTAAAAGCAAAATCTTTGTATAGGGATTAAATATAATATTAATGGTTTATATTTATATAACATTTATTACAAGAGCTTTCATATCCCTTGTTTCATTTAATCCTCACAAAATTCTTTGTACAATACATATAGCTATTCTAATCTAATCGCCATAGTAATCCATGTACACAGAGTAAATATTGAAGTGTACATTATGTGCAAGCTGGACCCTGTCAGCAATATCCTTTTTCAATTGGTGAGTCAAAACATTTTTAAAGAGCCAAATTTGGGGATCAGCATTTGTTCCTCTCAGCACTTCCATAGCTTATTCCTTTATCCCCTTATGTTTTCATTGTTTGTAAACTCTTTGGAGGCCCCAGTAGGTAGTAACCATGAGGGTAAAGGCAAATGCCTGGTCTTATTTCTGGCAATTGCATTCTGCCTGAACCTGCTGCCTCCAGTCTTCTCTTCTGCATTCTATCTTTCACTCGGCTGGTTTAGTTTCAACGATTTGTTTGCACTTCCTAGGAATCTAACATGGCTTTGTATTAACTACAAAACAAAGTCTAAAACCCATAGCATTGACTCTAGGCCTTTGTCAGTCTCCCTACTATCTACCTTTCTGGCCTTGCCTCTGGCCAGTGCTCCTCACATGCTCCAGACATGCTTGGTTTCTCTCCTTTCAAGAAAAGACTATGCACTGCCATATCCATACTCCTCAATTTCCACCATTTTGAAATGTCTTTGCTTTTCATTCTATCCATCAAAGACCTACATAAAATACAAATATCTCTTCTGGGAGTTTATCAATATTCTTCAAGTCAGAATTTGCCATGTTATCTGTCCTACATTTATTTACACTTCCTTTACAGCACTTGTCAAAATGACTTGTAATTTGATTAACTGGAAATCAATCTCTACACTTACTATGGCTTCTAAGTCTTTACATAATATGATCCCTGTCAATCTCTTCACCTCATTTCATTATCTTTTGTCCAACTCACTTGCCTTACAAGTCAGGAGATTCCTCAAGCCTTGACCATTTCTCTGTCTCTTTGCTAGTCTTTCTGGTTCTACCACTCACTATGTCTGTGACCTTGATAAAGTTATTTAAACTTCTGGTGTCTTCATTTTCCCCTTTGTAACATGTACAAAAACAGCTGACACTAAATATGATTTAATCAAATGATTTTTTTTCATGTGGAAATTTTACATATAAATAGATTTATAAAGATCATTTCCATGACTAGGAAGTTTTTGTCAGATATCAATTAAATTAAAATAATAAAATTTGATTTGATTATCGCATCTTAAAATTTCTGAAAATTATTTTAGATTATGTATATATAATTGTGCAAAGTGTACCTTTTTATATTTACTTTAAAAATGTAACTTAAAACTTTTTTTCCACAGCTTACAGTTTTGCCTAAGCAGAAAATATGAAGACACTTATACTTGGACAGTTGAGCAGTTACTCCTCCCTGTCAGGAACATGACGAGTGATGAAATAGATGGCTAAGGATTGACAGGACCCTGGTTTTTGTATGTCATCAGACATTTATCTCACCATTAGGTAAATCACGAGTGAAAACAAAAGAATGTCCCATCTGTCATGTGGTCATGCACTAAGCTTCTTACAGCTGTGCACAGTTAATTTGGTTTGATTCATAACCTTAATTACTTAACTTGTTATATTTTACAGAAAAGACAATAATAATAATCTTCCCTGTCACGAAATCTTTCGTCAGTGGGCATTATAGTCTCAGCAGATGTGCAAGGCTATGACCTAGATGAGTAAAATTTATACTATTTCTACTGGCTTTCAAATTATTTCATTTAATGCTCACTGGAAGAAGATTATTTAAAAGGTTGCAATTAAGAAATTCTCATTCAAGTGTGTCTAATGGATGCTTCTCATGATCTGTTTCAAATAGTGTAAAACTTCCAATTTAAGAAGAAATACTGGTCCTGCCCATTTGCTAAGAAAATTACTATAAAATTTAATAAATATTAGAAAACATTTTTTAAATATCAGTATAAATAATAAATAAATATAAAGTAAATAAGTAAAATAATAAAATAAATACAATTGTAAAATAAAATATAACATTTTTTTCCTTAAGGAGAACTGTAAATGAGAACTGGCGGTTTGGTAACTATATCAGCAATCACTTACACTTGATGTTTTAAACAATCTTTCTGTGTTTATAATCAATTAATACACATTTATAAAATAATTAATAAACATTAATATAATGCTACTAGCTATTAATGACTTTCTATATTCCAGGCACTGCACCAGGAGAGGCTTCTAAAATAATTTAATAATTTCTATTGAAAATTGGAAACGGAGGTTCAAAGGTGGTAAATAACTCAACCCAGTTTTACAGGATGATCTAGTCAAAGAGCTGGAATTCAAACCAAGACCTGTCTTATTCCTAAGGCCACACTCTTTCTATTGCACTACTTGGACCTTAGGATTGCTTACTATAAATGTAAAAACTGTTTGGATACAATCTATATGAAATTATGTTGTTTACATTTAATTTCAAAATTTCATTTGAAAACTTTACTTCCCTTTGATTAGAAGGCCTGGTCATATTATAACTTATTGAATATGATTAAAATTCAAAAATTAATGTTGTCAAAATTGTTTTCTGAGCCTTGTTAGTATAAAAAAGTTAAGTGCTTTTTTCTTTTACTATAATATTACTCCTTGAGCTTCTTATTCATTCTTAATCCTAGGTACTAATTCAATTAATGTATGTCATACAAATTAGAATGCATGAAAAGAAAAAAAGGAAAAAATACTTAAAAATATAAAGACAGAAATTTTAAGGGATTGACTGCACAACTATTATTTTTCTTGAGTCAAAGGTCGTTATTTAGGAGATCAAAAAAAAAAAAAAAAAGATCCAAACCTAAAAAGTTGTTTAAATCTCTTTAATCAGTGACTTGTCTCACTTTGACTATCCATATCATTACACCAGAATGCCATGCAACTTCCTTTATATTGTGTAAAATATTAAGTACAATATTAGTTTCTAGCTTATAGGTAATCTTTAAAATAAGTCAACTATGCTAATAAAACTAGTGTATGTAGTGTTCTCTTTTTAATAAGGTAAGACATTATTTTCCTTAAAAATAAACTTTAGCTCTTATGTTGAATGGCCTAGGAAGACTTCATTGAGCATCTTTAGGCAGCAGAGTCATCAAGTGGAATCAGAAAAGGAAATGTATATCAATTGTACAGGATGTAATCTGCTTATGGAATGACAGGCAGATATATGTCATGCTGGTTTTCCTTAACTGTGTCTATACCCTTTTAAATAGTTCCTTCCACAACTTTTCTCATTCTTTGTTTCCTTTGAGAGTCAGATGGACACAAAGACCAATAAATAAATTAATGTAAAATGTGATTCTCACTATTTATTCATGCAGTTTGTTTTTTTATGGAGTGATTAAATGTGAAATAATACATACAGAAATAGTAAAACAGTTGCATAACTTACGTCCTTTATCAAATAGCAGAAAGTGAAATGTTTTGAGGGTCACCAAGAGACTTTGCTCCAAATCCACAAATAGAAGGGTGACTGAGCCCCTTAGTTCCCATATTCACAATTTAAGAAGAATAATTACACAGTTTGTAGGTTGACTATCAGAGTGTTCCAAGATAAGCAGCAAAAATTTCCATTGTACCCTAATAAATCTAAGGGATCTTTTATTGTTGTTTCACACAGGGGTAAATACATACATCATATCTCATCATGCATCTGTCCTGTATGCTTGGCCAGACCAGATAAAAATGGGCATGCTTTCTTTTTAATATGTTTTGTCACAGCCTCTCCAATTTCTGGCATTCCATAAAGGTATTATTTTCATCGTCATCAACTCATTACATCAATGCTTCTTTACTAGTTCTTTCTTAGAAACAATTTGAGGTAAGAGATACAGATTTGTTATAATTCTGCTACTGCATTTAAAGATATATAATCTAATATATATATTTTTGTCCCTCTTACAAAACTAATATAAATCAATATTAGATGTCTAGGGGATTCATTTTATTTAAAAAGCATGCACGAATTAATCAAATTTGAAAAATATAGCAATACTAGTATAATGGAGCAAACACGTTCTCTGGAAATAGACATATCTGGGCTAAAATTATTACTTTCACTTAATTTGAGCAAGTTATTTTTTTTGTTTGGAACAATGTTGTCTAGTTGGTAGAGTTTCTATGGGGAAGAAAATGCCTTATGGAAATTTATAGCATTCAGTAGGCAAACAATTTGTGACCATTATTACCACTACTATTATTTTGCAATTTAAGTCTTCATATTACGAGAAGATAAAGAACAAGAAAACCTTAATTCATGGGTTAGAGACATCAGGTGATCATTGAAATATCACAATGAGCTCCACTTCCTAGGTTGACAAGGCAGGGTGGATATTAAAGCATAGCTGACAGCAAGTAATATATATCTCTAATCTCTACAGGCATTTTGGATAGAATCTAGTGAATATTAGACTCAGGCTAGCAGATAGTGCTGGTGGCTTCCATGGGTACTCTGGCTTCAAAAAATATCCATGTCATACATAAACATTGCTAATTTCTCTTAAACTTTCTTCCTATTCACCATAAATTTTTCTGCCTTTCTATGTCTACTAAAGAATAAAATAGGTCCAATAATGTGCTGGTAAACCAACTTTTAAAAGGAAAAACAAAACCAAAAACATGGTATGCATTTGCCAATTTTTGTGATGTAAATATTCCCACCATTACCCATTTCAAGCTACGAAATGCTTAGCAACAAGACTACAAAATTTCTGCATGCTTAACAATGGGCTGTCTCAGCTGGGATAAGCCAGCTCCAGCATACGACTGTTTCAAACTATCAGCTGAAAACAAACTTCCAAGAGTATTTGGTTGTAAATTATCTTATGAGGTGTATGTAGTAAGGGTTTGGTCTTTGACAAGTCAAATCAGCCTTGGAAAAGTAATGTGCCTGTGCAATGAGCACAATAGAAGAAAAAACACATGAGATTACAAAGATACAAGTCTCTGTTGTGTCTAAGCAGCCATAATATCCGCAGGATGCATCTTTAATGTCCAAATTAAGTGAAAAGCACTGAAAAATTCCAGTTTTGTCACTCTATGCAGCTCTTAAATTTTTTTTAGTTCTTCACTGATTGTTTAAAACCTTTTCATTAATGATTTGCATCATGAAGTATGAATGGTTGAAATGATGAAAATATTGGACAGAGTTATTTATAGCTTCCTAGTCTTCCCCTTCCTAGTCTTCTGCTTATACACTGTTTATGTAAATCAGAGTAAAAAACATAGTTATAAATTTTGATGATTTAAATCTACCTTTCTTTCATTTTGTCAAAGTAGACATTAGTTCTGGAATTTTTATTATGGGCTCAATTTGCTACATGCAGATAGTTTCAGGAATTTTGATTCATCATTCCTTGGGGATCACATTTGCAGGAAATGGTGTCTAGTCAGTTACCTCATTGTCTCTTTAGCCAATCTGGACTCAAATTGGAAGGGTTTAATTCAGTTCATGAAACATGGCTTTATGTCTCTCTACCTGCCCTGAGACCTCTGAATAATCAGGTATGGGTTCAAAGACTAAGGTGAATCAGAAGACAATATACAACAGTTTTGTTTATTTTATTTAATTTAGGGTTGGGCTTATTTATCATTACCTTATTTAACTAAGTTATTCTACACTTAAGATAAAAGGATTTCTTTCTATTCTCCTTCCTAAGTTTCCAGGTATTATTTTACTTATTCTAATGTCTATAAGTGCATGCCAAATATTGACATATTTAAGGAATATATTATGTAAAATTTCCCTGTAGCTATGTTAGTGACTTTCACTGTATACTAATAGAAACATATTTTGCTCATGAAAACACCTTTTTTTACAAATTAAAAAGCACTGATAAACTCTTGTTTTTAGTCAGTATTCTGTAACCTGGATTCCATGGATGGGTTTTACAGGATCTAAAATTGAATATAAAATTGTGTACACACATGTATATATGTATGTGTTGTTCTGGAGAGAGGAGCCATAAGCTTTCATCAGATTCTAACATGGTTCATGAACCTCCCCTCCTCCCAATTATGAACTATCACATACCTTTCTGATAACATATGGCATTGGTCTTTGATTTATCAAGTACCATATTTGGCACTGTAAAAGATGCAAAGATCTTTATTGAATGCTTTCAGTAGATTACAGTTTATGGGATGCTCTAATTTTTTTCTAAAGAACATATAATGAAGTTTTCCTTTAAAAATCTACATTTATAATGAATTTCATGCTGAAAGGGTCTCCTATAATATTTGTAATGTAACTGAATTCATTCTTAATTACTTTGAACTTTTATCATTAGGCCTTTTGTTCCTCTAAAATTCATAGACATTGTTAGCAATCTGGCTTTAAGAATGTTCTATTTCTGAAATAGGCTTTTATAGTTACATTTTAGAAGCACATAAAATTCTGGCATTATATTCTAACCACTTAGAAATGTTTTTAAGTTTTCATATCTCATCCAATATTCTAAATAGAAAGATCTGCTTTGTATGAATAATAATAAAATATATAGTCTATAATAATAATGGCTAGGTCCTAAGAGAAATTCTCTTTCCCATGATATATCATAATATATATATACTAATGCACAAACTTTAAATACAATAGATGGTGAATTCTATTAATTATGTATATTTTAGATGTAGTAGTTCATCTTCACATAAAGTACTATTGCCTTGGTTTAGAGCCTAAGTCTTTCATCTGGATTATTAAAACAAGCTCCTAGCTGGCTTTGTGAGCACTTTATCTGCATCCACCAATCTTCCTTTCATATTTTCCCATCCTTAGTCTAAAATCATTCATACTTAGAAATATCTGATACCGTCACCCTCTCTTGTAATCTTTCTTTAGATCCTCTCTGATTGGAAGATAAAGTCCATCTTCCTTAGGACATTGTACAGATATCTTCAAATTTACGCTGTAATAATCCTCCACTTTCTGCACATGAATGTTTATTATTTAAACCAATGACAGTTTTATATTCCACCATTTATAGTAAGAAGGATTTTCTCTGACTTTCTTAACTTTGTTCACCAATACCTGGCACAAGGTTTGACCATACAGTTGGGAAATAGACAGATAGTTGGAAATACAGGTGACCTTTATAACATACTGATATGGTTTGGCTGTGTCCCCATCCAAATCTCAACTTCATATGTTTTGTATCTCCCAGAATTCCCACATGTTGTGGGAAGGACCCGGGGGGGTAAATTGAATCTTGGGGTCCGGTCTTTCCTGTACTATTCTCCTGATAGTGAATAAGTCTCACGAAATCTGATGGGTTTATCAGGGGTTTCCACTTTCGCTTCTTCCTTGTTTTCTCTTGCCACTGCCATGTAAGAAGTGGCCATGACTCTAAGGCCTCCCCAGTCATGTGGAACTGTAAGTCCAATTAAAACCCTTTTTCTTCCCAGTCTAGGGTATGTCTTTATCAGCAGCATGGAAACGGACTAATAGAGTAAATTGGTACCACTAGAGTAAGGCATTGCTGATAAATACCCGAAAATGTGGAAGCGACTTTCAAAGTGGGTAATACGGCAGAGGTTGGAAGAGTTGGGAGGGCTCAGAAGAAGACAGGTAAATGTGGGAAGGTTTGGAAATTCATAGAGACTTGTTGAATGGCTTTGCCCAAAATGCTGATAGTGATATGGACAATAAGGTCCAGGCTGAGGTGGTCTCAGATGGAGATGAGGAACTTGTTGGTAAATGGAGTAAAGGTGACTCTTGTTATGTTTTAGCAAAGAGACTGGTGTCATTTTGCCCCTGCCCTAGCGATTTGTGGAACTTTGAACTTGAGAAAGATGATTTAGGGTATAAGGCAGAAGAAATTTCTAAGCAGAAAAGCATCCAAGGGGTGACTTAGATACTGTTAAAGGCATTCAGTTTTATAAGGGAAGCAGAGCATAAAAGTTTGGAAAATTTGCAGCCTGACTATGCCATGGAAAAGAAAATCCCATTTTCTGGGGAGAGATTCAAGCTGGCTGCAGAAATTTGCATAAGTAGCAAGGAGCCTAATGTTAACCTCCAAGGCCAAGGGGAAAAAAGCTCCAGGCCTTGTTGGAGACTTTCACAGCAGCCCCTCCCATCACAGGCCAGGAGGCCCAGGAAGAAAATGTGGTTTTGTGGGCTGTGCCCAGGGATCCTGTGCTGTGTGCAGCCTAGGGAACCGGTGCCCTGTGTCCCAGCTGCTGCAGCCATGGCGGAAAGGGGTCAACATACAGCTCGGACTGTGGCTTCAGTGGGTGGAAGCCCCAAGCCTTGGCAGCTTTCACCTGTTGTTGAGCCTGCAGGTACACAGAAGTCAAAAACTGAGATTTGAGAACCTCTGCCTAGATTTCAGAAAATGTATGGAATGCCTGGATGCCTAGGCAAAAGTTTGCTGCAGTGGCAGGGCCCTCATGGAGAACCTCTGCTAAGGCAGTGCACAAGGGAAATGTGGAGTCAGAGTCCCCACACAGAGTCTCTGCTGGGGCACTGCCTAGTGGAGCTTTGAGAAGAGGGCCACCATCCTCCAGGCCCCAGAATGGTAGATCCACAGACAACTTGCACTGTGCACCTGGAAAAGGCACAGACACTGAATACCAGCCAGTGAAAACAGCCAGGAGGGAGGCTGTACCCAGCAAAGTCACAGGGGTGGAGCTGCCAAAGACCATGAGAACCCACCTCTTGGATCAGTGTGACTTGGATGTGAGACCTGGAGTCAAAGGAGATCATTTTGGATCTTTAAAATTTGACTGCCCCAAGGCCGGGCACAGTGGCTCACGCCTGTAATCCCAGCACTTTGGGAGGCCGAGGCAGGCGGATCACGAGGTCAGGAGATCGAGACCACCCTGGCTAACACGGTGAAACCCTGTCTTACAAAAAATTAGCCGGCGTGGTGGTGGGCGCTCGATCCAGCTACTCGGGAGCTGAGGCAGGAGAATGGTGTGAACACAGGGACGAGCTTGCAGTGAACCCAGATCTCTCACTGCACTCCAGCCTGGGTGACAGAGCAAGACTCTGTTCCCCCTCCAAAAAAAAAAAAAAAAAAAAAAAAATTGACTGCCCCGCTGGATTTCGGACTTGGATGGGCCTTGTAACCCCTTTCTTTTGGCCAATTTCTCCTATGTGGAATGGCTGTATTTACCCAGTACCTATACCCCCATTATATCTAGGAAGTAACTAGCTTGCTTTCGATTTTACAGGCTCATAGGCGGAAAGGGACTTGCTTTGTCTCAGATGAGACTTTGGACTATGGAATTTTGGGTTAATGCTGAAATGAGCTAAGACTTTAGGGAACGGTTGGGAAGGCATGATTGGTTTTGAAATGTGAAGAGATGAGATTTGGTGGGTCCAGGGGCAGAATGATATGGTTTGGCTCTGTTGCCACCCAAATTTCAACTTGAATTGTATCTCCCAGAATTCCCACTTGTTGTGGGAGGAGCCCAGGGAGAGGTAATTGAATCATGGGGCCTGGTCTTTCCTGTGCTATTCTTGTGATAGTGAATAAGTCTCACGATATCTGATGGGTTTATCAGGGGCTTCCGCTTTTGCTGCCCACACATAAGAAGTGCCTTTCACCTCCCGCCATGATTCTGAGACCTCCACAGCCAGGTGGAACTGTAAGTCCAATTAAACCTCTTTTTCTTCCCAGTCTCCGGTATGTCTTTATCAGCAGCATGAAAACAGACTAATACATGTACCCAAATATAAATAATGGCTAGTCAGTGCTGCATTTAACAAATGTTTAGAAATATTAGATTTTTTTAAAGGCTATCATAAAATATACAGGTGTGTTTGTATGTTTATTTACTCACTCTCAAGCAAATGTAAGTGATAACCTATCTGCATATCATTTTCCCTTCTTACACAATGAATTAGTTGAAACACAGAATTTCTAAGGTTACTTCTGGTTTGGTTACACTTTTTGCACATATGTCTCCCTGCAGAGATGTGTGTATTATATTAGTACACATATAAATATAAAAGCTGATACTGGTTATAGAGAAAAGATGGACCATTTGCTACAGTCTGTGGCAATAAATTCATAAGTCACAGGTTGGTAATCATTTGAGGACAGTATTAATTGGTTTGCCTCTTTTAGCAAGCCTAATGTAGATTACCAAAGGAAGTACATAGATTAGAATACCCCTTAGCTCAACTACAAATTTTAAAATCCTTTCCCATCTTGCTGCAAAATTTGTTTGTCTATTACGTTTTATTACAATGTCTTCTGCTTTGCTAGATTTTGCTTTACTAATTGGGAAACTGAATGGTGGAAAACCGTGTGTTAACAAAAATTAGGAGCTTTTTTTTCCCTCGATGATACAGGCTAAATATGATCTCTCACAAAGGAGCAAGATTTTAGCAGAGAAAACTGACTCAGAATTAAAGAGGTGAGGTTCATGTTGAGCCAGAAATGAAAAACAACACTTTTTAACTGTTTGAAATTCTACCATAATACCTTACAATATCACTAACAGTATAACTTAGTCTTAGGCAATATTTATCTGACTTATCAAATAATTTTAATATATATTTGTGGAATATGAAAGAAAGTTCTATTGTCATATGCCATGGAGTGGGGAGAGGGACTCAGAAGCAATTTGATGATGACCAGGAGAATATTCATGATTTAAATAATAAATTATGGAGTTTAACCATATAAAATATATGACTAAAAGCTCTAAAGCAGATAACAAAGTTTTAATGAAGCACTAAGTAAGTGAGAGTATTTTATCTGTGAGGGTAATTTGAGGAGCACTTTGCCATGTTAAATACGAATAGTTTAACAAAATTCATGGGCATCTCAGATTATTTTCCTTTCCATTATTTTACAACTACTTTATATGATACTTAACACATACACAAAAGTATAAAAATATTACAATAATCCACCAGGTACCCATCATACAATAGCAATAATTGTCAATGTATACTGTTTTATTTAATCTTTTTTCTTTCTTACTCCTCTCCACCCCAAATTATTTTAATCCAAAAGTTAGACATCCTATCCTTTCATCTACAAGAAGTTCTTAATTCTAAAGTATTGAATTTTCTCAATTTTTTCTTATTCTAGTTTTGTTTTGTCTTATTTATGACATCTTTCCCTATTACAAAGTTAATAAGGTAGTCTCTTAAATTCTTTCTAAAGTATAGTTATTTTATTTATTATTGCCATTTTATGTCTATAATGCATTTAGACTTGATTTATAGGGGATTGTTTCTACTCTGTCTATATGCATATCAGTTGCCCAGTATAATTTCTTGAAACTCTCATCCTTTTACCATTGCCTTGTAGTTTCATTTTGACAAACATCATATGACCACATGAACATTTACAAAATTGGATCATATATCAGACTGTAAAGCAATTCCCCATCTATTTCAGTTGACTGAAGTCATGAAGGTTATAATCTCTGATCCTAAATAATTATACTACAAATTGAAACAGATAACTAGAAAATTCTCCATATCTTTAGAAGTTAAAGGAATAGAGAATATTTTGGAATGAATGAATAAAAATACTATGAGATCCAGTTAAAGACAAATTGAAAGCTTATATATTTGACCTAAATGTATTTTTTGCTGGGTATAGAATTCTAGGTGGAGTTATTTTCTTTTGGTTACTCGAACACTTCAATTTTCTAGCTTCCATTATTTTATTATAAAGTCAGCTGTCTTGTGAACACTCATTTGAAGGAAATCTTACTTTTTTTTCACAACTGATTTTAATATTTCTTGTTATATTTGGATTTTATGTAGATTTTCCATGTTCTGTTTAAGTATAAATTTCTTTTCATTTTTTCCTCTAGGGAATCATGAGACTTCTTCAATTTACTATCTTTAATCAATTTTGAAAATATTTAGACACTGCTTCTTTTCCTCTCCCTGTCTCATCTCTCAAGTTAAAATAAACCAGCTCTTCTCTTTCTCATTTTTATGTCCTCCCTCTCCCTTAGTAATTCCCATCATTTTTGTCTTTCCATATCTCATTCTAGATAGTTTCTTCTGACATATCTTCAGTTCTTAATTGTCTCTTTGGCTGTTTCTAATCAGCCATTAAATCCATCTGTCAAGTTGTAATTTGTTATTGTATTTCAATTTCTAGATATATTTGAACTATTTTAACATATTCTATTACCTCTATAGTCTCCAACACCCTAACCAAATTTCAAACTTGGTTTACATTTCATGAGCTTAATAATAATTGCATTTATGTTTGATAATCCATTACTTATAGCTACTGTGTTTCTGCTTTTTGTGGTTCTGTTGCTTCTCAGTTGGTTTTAGTATCTTATCTTCTCATGTGCCTGGCTATATTTAATCATGAGGTGTGTCAATTGGATTGAAAAATGAGTAGACTAATTGGAAGGCTAGACTACTGTTACTGTGTCACAGGGAAAATTTTAATTTGCTTCTTTGAGACACTTGGTAGAATGACCAGTCCTATACCACCCCAATCAATTTTTTTTCCCTGTGGATCAAGAATGTTCAAATATGTATTACAGTGATTTTGTATAACTAATGCAAAACTTCTTGACTCTTAAGTCAAGCAATGGGAAGACTTTTCTGTAACTTCTTAAATAAATGTGTTATGGACAAAATGTTTGTGTTCCCTCAAAATTAACATGTTGAAATCCTTACCCCTCAATATGATGGTATCAGGAGGTGGGACATTTTTGAGGTGAATAGGTCACGAGGGTGGGGCCCTCATGAATGACATTAGAGTCCTTATAAAAAAGACCCCAGAGAGTTGTCTATCCCTCTTTCCACTGTATGGGAACATAGTGAGAAGACAGCCATCTATGAACTAGAAAAAGCACTAAATGTGCTGATACCTTAACATTGGACTTCCCAGCTTCCGGAACCATGAGAAATATGTGTCTGTTGTTTATACCACCCAGTCTATGGCATTTTTTAAAAGCAGCTTGAACTGACTCAGCCAAAGTATATATCTTGTTTTCCCATCAGACTGCATATTTTTCAAAAAAAAAAACAAGCTTGTTAAATATTTTATGAGCTCAATATGGTGTTATTTACATTAAAAACTTTTATAAGTTCTAATTTAAATAGAGAAAAGTACACTGTGATGAGACTCAACAGAATTACTAAGAATTATAAACTAAATCTTGAAAGGGCCCATAAAAATGATTAACATTGATGTATTTACTTTGATTCAAAATTAGTGTTTAACGGCCTCAATAATTTCTCCTTACATTGATGAGGAGAATCCAAATGGATTAAAATAACTGTTTTATTGATGTCTTTCATTGCCAAAACACAAGGTTAACTCCTGTGAGAGTTTCCAGGCACTTTCTATGTTTATGACTAATTCAGATGACTTTAGAATTATATTTCATCACTAAGTACTTACTGTAGTTGTAGTTGTTTTTATGGAAGAAGTTGGCTGTGTTGTGGTCCAGGGAAGGACATGAATTATGACTGTTGTAGTGGCTGACAGCTGACTAGGCTTATTCCCACCTAATTCATCAGTGACTTCAATAAGTAGCTGGAAAGTCACAGGGCTCTGAACCCCTTGAAATACATCATACTGGAAATTCTGCGTGATGGCCAGAGAAGGAGGATCACCACCTAGTCTCCGAAGTGTGAACTGATTATTTGTATTTCCTGAGAATGATTAGGTAATAAAAAGGAAATAAAATTACATTCTGTATTGTGATTTATATTGTCTTACATTTTTATTTTAAAATATGTTTCATAATATATTTCCAATGGTTACAAAATATCTCATATGAGTATCTTCTAAAACAGCAGAGAAATAACATTTTTGAAATGATACGTCTTACCTCCTACAATTGTATAGCTCAGATGTTCCTGTGGAGAATCTTTGTCTGAACAGTGGAGCTGAATGAAAGGACTCTTAACAGTGGAATAAATTTGAGTTCCCAAATGTGGTGGATTGCATACAGGAGGCTCATCATTTATATTCTATAAAACATAAATATATTCTATTTCAGGTTATGTCTTAACAATCTTGCTGTATTTCATAAATGATTTGCCTAATTTTTAGATGTATTATTTTCAGCTTTATAACTGCTCATTATTGCTCATCACTTACCATTCATCTTGAATAATCTATTTTAGTGTTTCATCACAGATACTTTCTAGTTTGGGGTTACTGAGAAGTAAATTCTACATCTTATTTTTAATTTTATGAATGAGGAATTAATTTTTATTTAATAGAAGTCTGTTTCCTATGTAATAAGGCTAGAACAGATAATCATGACATTCATGAGTTTATTGAATTTTAAAGTTAGATTGGAAACTCAATGGTACAGACATTATTCATCTTTTAATTATTATAGACAATATTAATAATTTCCCTTTATTCCAGAAGATATATGACATCAAGTCTCTTAAACAATACCTCAGGAGCACTCACCACCTAAAAGGGAGCATATTTCACTATTAGACAATCTTGTTTGTTAGAAACATTCACTTTTAATGATTTCAAGTACTTTTTTTTTCCATGTAAACTCAGGATAGATTCTGTTGTAAAGAAATTCACAATCTAGTAGATCATGTAACTTGTTTCAAACATGCTGATGATTTCAGCAATTAGATTGACAGGGGAATTATATTATCTTTGGGAATGTTTAAATTATTTGACTCTAGATTATAGAGTCAAAGAGCCTAAGCTTTGACTTTGATACAAACTGTCTGATAAGCTACTTGCCACCATCTTTCTTCCTCCTTGTAACGGACATTGCTAGTCTATTAAAGTAACTGTTTCATTGATATCTGTCATTGCCAAAACACATGGATAACTCCGTGAGAGTTCCCAAGCATTTTTATGTTTACAACTAATTCAGACTATCTAGAATTATGGTTCATTCCTAAATTCTTACTGTAGTTATGTCTCCTGAAGAATATACACAGTCTCAGAGCTATTTTCAAAGAATACTCAAGGAAGACACTACTAATTTTTCAGAATGAAACGTAAAAGCAATCCAATTTATGCCCTTGATTTAAGAAAATGAAGTACCTACTTCAACTTATACTTTCCTTATTTTCCTTAGTAATACTTGAGCATCCTCCTCCTCTTTGAACAGTTAGTTTCTTAGAAGCCCACCTGAGAGTGCAGAGCAAATTCCACTATATTTTTCTCTCCACTGCAGATGCAGCTTGGTTTGCTGGATTGTCTGCTGGAGGCCATGAAGGACACTTGCTAATATTTAAACTCAATTTCACTATTGAAGTATTGATTCCTTTAAAATTAAGGCATTGTTAACCATATTTCCCAGGAAATGACACATCATTAGTCTCCCTCTCTCCTTCCAAGTATAGCTTAAAAAAGGGAAAGATAGCATCTGTTCATTCACAATATTTTTCACAGCTGCTGTAGTAATAGTACATAATGATAAAACAACTAATAATTATTGAATATCTACCTACATTAATACATATACCACACAATAACCCCGTGTAAAATATACTGTAATAGAAAGTGAAAACAGGCAAAATAAAATGTTCAAGCTCAAATATAAATAAACTGAGAGAACCTGAACTCAAAACACGTAACTCCACGGTCCAAATTTTAACCGGTGTGCCATACTGCCTCTCTACTTAATATTGCTTTCTATTTCACCATTATCAGAGTTTAAACTATTACCAAATGTCCTGCTTCTGTTATGTGCTCTCAGAAAAAGTCTCTTTTATATCTTAAAAGATATTCTGAATTGTATCAATTCATTGAAAGAGGGGCATTTCTCAGTCTTTTAAATGATAGATCAGTTTCCATGCTCTCAAAGCTGTTTCACATCTAACAAACTATGGTTTTTCTGTTTTATAATTTATGTTTTTTTTTTTTTTTTTGAGACAGAGTCTTACCCTGCCATCCAGGCTGGAGTGCAGTGGTGTGACCACGGCTTACTGCAATCTGGACCTCCTGGGCTCAAGTTGTTCTCCTCCCTCAGCCTCCCAAGCAGCTGGAAGCATGCTGTATACCCAATCAATTAAAAAAGCCAAAATTTGTAGAGATGAGGTCTAAATTGCCCAGGCTAGTCTTGTACTCCTAGGCTCAAGTGATCCACCTCCCTTGGTCTTCCAAAGTCCTGGGATTACAGGCATGAGTCGCCATGCCAGGCCATAAGCGTACATTTTAAATAAAATTCTAAACACTTTCCCCTTGCTGATCAAATATTTCTTAAATCAACCAGCCATACTTATAACATTTTAAACTGAAATGTTGGTTATAAAACAATTTCAAATCAAACACAAGTATCTAGGTTTGTCTATGAAAAGAAAAATTATTGCCCAGTATTTAAACTTTCTTTTCTTCCTATTTGTTTCTTTCCATTTTATAAGAAAGGAAAATATGTACATGTATCTTTCAAGAAAATGCCTGTATAAAACCAGATGTAGAAAAGTTATTGAAGGCACAAACAGAAAAACATTGCAGAAATCAATGATCAACAGCTATAAGAAGATGTAGGTGGAAGTTATTGTTAAAATACATTTGTTTATTGTATGATCTTATACTGATTTTCCCTGGAGTAAAATAAAAATTTCAGAAACACTGTTTTCCTTTGAGTTAGAGAAAATTTCCTATTAATATGAACACACACTGAAATCCACTCCACTACTTAAATAACTCTCATGTCCTGTAACACTGTTATTTAATTTTATATTATCCTTAAGATGCCCCTCCCCCTTAAGAAAATGATATTTCTTCCATGTAAGGAATGCTTAGTAACCTTTTTTGGAGTAAGCTGAGAGTTCTTCAGGGAACTATTTTTTTTTTGATCTTATGATGTGACTACACAGCTCTCTTGCTTTGCAGAGTGTGAGTGCTGTTATAGAGTTTTATGCTATAGATACTTTCAAACAAACTACAGATACATTTCACACACACACACACACACACACACACACACACACACACACACACAATCTATCTAATGGTTGAGATCCTATCATTACAGAATAATCAGGCTGTTTTAAATCCTCAAAACTGGACATTGGCAGAGTTCCTCACCTCTACAACTTTGCATGATGTGTCTCTTCACAGAAAATTCATTTTACCACTTATTTGCCCACTGGACTTACTCATTCCTTTACCTTTTCCTCTCTCCTCAAGTATTCATTTGTGAAATAAGGCAGATATACTGTATTAGTAAATACTACTGATTGGAATATGCAGCAGATCTTCCATAAACAATATATAAGACAATATATTATTTCAATTTCAATTGTCTCACACTAAAAAGTCATAGAATAGCACTTATGACCTCTAATGGCTTTATTACAGAGATTCTAGCATAATACCATCACTGTAAGCATAGTGTCAATTTATAAAGAAGCAATGGGAATTGTTTAAGAACAAGCACTTTATGGTTATAAGAACAAGAATTATTAAATGGGAAGAGCATGAGTTAGTTAATTGAATTGAAATTATCCATGGATTTTCTTATGAAGCTTGTTACCTTTAAAACTGAATCCATATCAATACTATGCAGACATAAAAAAGAATGAGTTCATGTCCTTTGCAGGAACACCGTTGTAGCTGGAAGCCATCATTCTCAGCAAACTAACACAGGAAGAGAAAACCAAACACTGCACGTTCTCACTCATAAGTGGAAGCTGAACCGTGAGAACACATGGACACAGGGAGGGCAACATCACATACCCGGGCCTGTTGGGGGTTGGGAAGCTAGGGGACCGAGAGCATTAAGACAAATACCTAATGCATGCAGGGCTTAAAACCTAGATGACGAGTTGATAGATGCAGCAAACCACCATGGCACATGTGTACCTATGTAACGAAACTGCATGTTCTGCACATGTATCCCAGACCTTAAAGTAAATGTTTTTAAAAAAGGGAATCCATATCTTTAATGAGGAATCAACAAGCCTAAATAGAGTAAAACATTATTAAAAGGATATAGTATAAGGACAATATCCTTAGTGAGTGTAATAATATTCATTATCCAGAAATTGTCAAAAGACTTCCAAAAATATTTATATGATTATTTATGGCTTTTATTTATTGGTGGCTTCCAAGTTCATCTCTTGACCTAATTTTCTAGAGCTGTAATTTTTCAACAATCTTTTCGCCTTCTCCTCTATATTTTTGGACTCTGAGAACATGTTGGAAGGAAGAATTATTCCTTTTCCAATATTATTATGACTAGCCTTTAAGCTAGTTCTTAACATTAAGCACTAGGAGACTGCCAATCTTGAATCCTCAGTTCCCATTTCTGAGGTGCTGTTTCTATGACATGGGTTTTAATATATTATGCCAGTGTTGTTTGCCAGAATTAATCTTGGTAAAAGACCGTGATTTCTCTAACTGAATCTCTAGTTACAACACAATATAGCACATCCATGTTTCTAAATGTTCCCAAATAAAATATTAGAACTATTGGTCTATGTAAAATTGTTCGATACAAAATCTATGAGAGAGAGAGAAACTAAAGTTTTTTAGGTATTTACAACCTTTAAATAATTGGAATTATTAAACCTTCTGGAATGCTCATACTCCTATAATTTTGTTACACTATATTTATTAAGTGAATTTCAATAACTTAAAAAAACAGCCAGTTTAATCTGGTAGTTTTTAAAATCTGTTTCCCAATTAAAGAGAAATAAATTAAGTTGGAATTATCTTTAATAAGAAAAAGACATTTAATTTCTCGTATTGTTTATATACTTAGATAGAATATAAAATTTAAATATTTATAATAGAATCAAAGCTATCTATATATTCTGTATCTCAATTATGAATGATAATTTTAACATTATTATCTTTTATTTTTCTTCTTATATTCCTGGACAGGATAGATAGACCTTTTAAGGTGTAAATTTTTTGTGTCAATTATTAGAATATTAAATAAAACTTCTGGACAATTTGGATATGCTAAGAGCCATTTCCTTAATATAAATTTCTTAAATGAATATTTTACAGAACACTGCAGTAAAGTTGAGCCCAATTTTTTAAATAATAACATGCCAAGTGAAAATGGACACTATATACTGTTTCTTATTACCTAAAGAAGAGAAGTAGTCATAAAATTATGAAGCTGAGAACTCACTCTACAAGAGGAAATTAGGAGCCTGAGTACCTGTAAATAAGGCATTCTCTTGCAGAAATGTTTAGAGAAAGTGTGAAATTTTTGTATCTCTTTTAACATGATAGCCAATTATTTGTATGAATATTAATGCCTATTGGGAATTCATGGACAAACAGGTTTATATATTACCCTTAGTGTTTTAAAATTTTGGTTATCATAGATTAATAGACTAAATGGTGATAATTTTGGCAAAACCCTTTGAATGTAATATTCTTTTTTTATATCACATATAAGTTGGTGACAAGTTCTTGAAGTTTTTATTTTGGTCTCTACCTAAATATTTACCAACCATAAAAAACAAAATGGAATTCTAAATTTCCCAAATCAGGTAAAATTAGTAAATTTTCATTTCATAAAATAATCAACTCTATTAAAGAATCCCATTGTATTTCATGTTATTTTAATTATATTTGACACAAAATCTCTCAAAAACAAACCCATCTTCAAATGTGAAGAATACTTATTATATATTATAAAGATTACAAACACCATCACTTTTAAGTTTATACACTACTAATTTAACATAAAATGATTCTTTACATTCTTGTTAACATAAACTAGTTTGCTTATATTTTTGTTGAAATTAGTACTTAACCTGGGCAACTTCTATTATTTAGAGAGATACAATGTTTTAGTTTTAACTAGAACTTTAATAATCAACATTAGTGTATACCATAGTGGTTAAGCTCAAGGAGCTTGTTTCTATTTGATAAGATAGAACTGGAAACATGAAACAAAAACGATGTGCTAACCCCAATGTTACTGTTAAAGTTCAGAAGACACAGTGATAAAAGTTAAGAAACAGTTTATAGAAGACTAACAGGCAGGAACATTCAGAAATTTACTATAATCTCATATAAATATTGTTGGCCTGTTTACATTTTGAATAATCAGATAAAATTCTCTAAATTTGGGGTTTTATTATACATATTTAAGAATAAATGTATATGTAGTTATTAATTAATTTAAACTCAAATTATTTTATTGACTTTGAAAGTTAGAAGAAATTTAGAGATTATCTAGATTAGAAGTCATCAACTGGTCTATACAACAAAATTTGAGGGGCTTTTAAAATGTAGCTACTCAAATCTTTTCTAACTATTCATGTCTTCTTCCCTACTAAATTTATATATATGGAATTAAAGCCTCATCATTTCCAAACACAGTTCAAGTAAATGTGTTTAACACCGAAAGACGTTTCTTTTTCTATTGGCGTTTATGCTCTTGCACCTATAGATGTCTCTATTTT
>NW_016803441.1:1942780-2005496 GCF_001698545.2 Rhinopithecus bieti | reverse complement strand
ATATTTATTTATTTATTTATTTATTTTTGTCATGGGATTCCAGTAATCCTCAGACTGTGTCCTACCCACTATCAGCTCACATTCCCCACCTAGCAGCTTCCAAACAACTCCAGGAAATGACTTCCACTGGTAGTTTGACCTACAACCTCAGGCATGGTCTCAGAGCAGCATTGGTGGACTACTTTCCTGGCGATGCCAGCTGTGTCTTCAAGGTACTCTGTCTGTTTCTAAAGATCAGTTCGGGCCAGAACCTTCTGGCAGTTTTCTTTACCATGAAGAGGCTGCATGTTCTTGTAGTAGCTACACCCTCCTCCAGAGGTAATATTCTCAGCCTTAGAGAGGGAAGCCTTCTCCTAATCTTTTAGTGCTTTCACTGTCCTTTCTTCCTGAGCCTAGAGTTAGTAGCTATTCTTTTATACTTGCTATTTTTGAAACACTTAGTGTTTTCTTATAGCACCTTTGTAATTAACTACCATTTATTAGTTAAAACATTTTTATATTGAATTTTAAACTGTATATTATTTTATGGTCTGCATTTTTAAATTGGCAAGTTGCATTTATTTACATTCATTGTGGTTCTCGATATATTTGAATTGACTTGTATAATCTTACTTGTACTTTTTATGTAAAATTCTTTATATTAAATTTTGCCTGTTCAAATGAGTAAGGTTTTTATCTATTTAATGGATTCATTCTGACTGGTTCAAGAAAATTTTCAGGGTGGCCACTAACTGAAAAAAATATAATGTATTATTTTTAAACCAGTAGAGGGAAAAAAAAAACAGAAAAGAATTCAGTGTACCAAAAGGGGGAAAAAAATAAGAAAAGGAACAAAAGACGAAGATTTTAGAAAGTACAACTAAGATTGTAAAAGTCAAATTCGGATATATCAACAACTACAATAAATGTAAATGCACTCAGTTGCCAATGAAAAAAATACAGACCACAATATTGAGTTTAAAAATTATACTACAGGGGCCGGGCGCGGTGGCTCAAGCCTGTAATCCCAGCAACTTTGGGAGGCCGAGACGGGCGGATCACGAGGTCAGGAGATCAAGACCATTTCCTGGCTAACACAGTGGAAACCCGTCTCTACTAAAAAATACAAAAAACTAGCCGGCAAGGTGGCGGGTGTCCTGTAGTCCCCAGCTACTGGGAGGCTGATGTCAGAGAGAATGGCGTAAACCTGGGGAGCGGAGCTTGCAGTGAGCTGAGATCAGGCCACTGCACTCCGGCCTGGGCGACAGAACAAGACTCCGGTCTCAAAAGAAAAAAAAAAAAAAAAAAAAATTATACTACAGAGTAACACCAAAGACTACAGAGTTACACAAAGAGCTTTTACATAGCAAAATATGAGGACATAGAGAGGTTGAAAGTTAAATGAAGAAGGAAAAAATTATACTACAGAGTTACACAAAGAGCTTTTACATAGCAAAATATGAGGACATAGAGAGGTTGAAAGTTAAATGAAGAAGGACAGATAGGTTGATAAATACAAATGGCAGGTCAGTATTAGGTATAAACAGCATTCATATATTAAAGAATAAAAGAAATGTGGTCATTTAAGCAAATAAGCATAGTTTAAGCAAATAAGCATAGGAAGAGATGCTCAACATTTTATTAGTCACTAAGGAAATGCAAATTAAAACCATAATGAGATACCACTACACATTTATCAGAATGACTAAAATAAAAATAGTGACAACACCAAATGCAGGTGAGGATGTTATGGAACTGAATCACTCACACTTTGTTGATGGGTACGTAAAATGGTCACACTTTGTTGATGGGTACGTAAAATGGTCTAGCAGATGGACCAAGCTTGACAGTCTTCTTATTTTTAGTTTGTTTTTGGTTTTCTAGTTTTTTGACATAGTAATTTAGATCATTAATTTGAAACTTTACTCATTTTTAGCATTTACTGATATAAATTTAATTTTATGTACTGTTTTAGTTGTATTCCATACTCTGATACTTAATGTGTATTTATACATTGAAGTATATTGATGACAAATGTTTTAAAATCCTCCTCAGACAATTTCAAAATCTGATTCAACTCAGTGCTGAAGTCAATTGATTGCTTTTTCTCATTCCATTTGTGATTTTCTAACTTGTTTGTATTACAGGTGATTTTCTATTGTGTCTTGAATATTTTGTCTCTTATATAAAAAGATTCTGGGTCCTAGTTAAATTGTTTTGTAGCAACAGCTGTCATGTTTAGGTTTAACACACAGGGCATTGCTCACTTTCGTGAGCTGTGTTCCCAATGACTAGTTTAATTATCAGATGCTTTGCAATGTTATTTCAGTCTACTTTGTATATCTGGTGCCACTGGGACTTTTGCTGCTCACTTTTGGTTCTTTCTGAGGTAGTAAAAAGGATTTTCCCAATCCAGCCCACTGGGTATCGCTCCATCAAGAGGTGGATCTGAAGCCCACAGGGACAAAGTGTCTTCCAAGTCTGATGCCTCTGCCTGCATCTTCCTAGTTACTCCCACTTGCCCCAGTGTTTGCTGGTGGAAGAGAGGAGTCACAGGCATACATGAAGATGCTTCTTTGGCACTTTTTATGTTGAAAAGCATTGCTTTTGCCTTTAGGAGACATAGACCATTTTCTGGGCCAGGTTCTTGTTGTACTAAGAATTCCCCCTTGCAGTGTCTTCTGCTGTCCCAGTGTCCCTAGGTGGGGGAAGAGAGTCTCAGGCCTATGAGGTTGAAAGGTGTCCCAGGGCTTGCCACTTATAGTGGTTGGGTGTCTTTTGCTGGTTCAGTTTACCTACGTTGGTGTCTGTAAGAGATCTAGTCTCAAGAGAGCACTTCTAACAGCTGCTTGTTGTTGGTGAAAATCCTGATTAATCCTCGATTTTTTTTGGACATCCCTGGCATTGTCAGAAAGATTCCCATTCCCTCCTGAGGAGAAATGAGTTTAAGTAGGCTGTCTTCTACTCCTAGGTTTGAGCTCAGGAAATAAAGTCTGGTTTACCTTCTCCTGTTGGGTGGGAAGACGTGAGATGCTATGCCAATTATTTTGGAACAATTATTGTTCCTCAAATCCTGGGGTTCCAAAAAAGAATATATTCTTCCTGTCTTTCAAAGTTCTTCCTAGTTGCTTCCTGTGTTATTTCCAGGGTTCACAGTTTCGTCTGGCAGGGAAGCAGGGAGAAAATGGACTATGTGATCTTGACTGGAAGTTAACCTGCTTTTATTGAAAAGGTATTTAATAATTAGTCTATTCCTAAAAACTCCAAGACCAGGGAGAAGGCAGAGGTCACAGAACATTCTGGACCTTAGGGAGAGAATATTAATTTACAATTGGTTCCAGGGTTCTTTTTATCCATTTAACTATCTTACCTTTTACAGACATTCACCAAATATTAAATAATCTTTCCTTTCTCTGGAGAAAAGGGAATTAAAAAATCCTTGTTAATTATATTTTTCTTTAAAGTCACAATAAGATTTTCCTTCAAAAAGTTTAATTATCCATTATTGTGACAAATGGCGTATGCTGTGGTTACGAAATTTTTGTGAGACATCTTTATCTCAATATTGTCAGTTTATTTTTGTATGATACCATAAAATATCTGCTCTAACCAGTGTATCTGTCTCAAATGAAATAATGGAGCTATGAATTAATCTCATCATTATTGGTTATTTCTGTCATAGGGAACCTATAAAAGGGACATTAATGCCTCCCGAGCTTGAAGCAGACACTTTCGTGTGCAATCCCACAAATGGTATATACTCCTGAACTGCTTGGGGCTGCAAAGTAAAAAGAACTTCCACAGAGGGCTGAAAGCAGTGTGGTAATATTTAAATTTTATATAATGTTGCTTGAGTTGAAACTAAGGAGGTTACGAAACACTGCTCAAAGAAATCGGAGAGAACACAAACAAATGAAAAAAAAATTCCATGCTCATGGATAGGAAGAATAATACTATTAAAATGCAAAAGCAATTTAAAGATTCAGTGCTATTCCTATTAAACTACCAATGACATTCTTCACAAAACTAGAAAAAAACTATTTAAAAATGTATATGGGACCAAAATAGAGCCCAAATAGCCAAGAAAACTAAGTAACACATGTCATCACTTATGAGTGAAAGCTGAACAATGAGAACACAATAATACTGGGAGAAGAAGAACAGACACTGGGGCTTACTTGAGGATGGAGTGTAGGAAGAGGGAGATGATCAGGAAAAAAATAAGCCATCAGGTACTATGCTTATTACTTGGGTGACAAAATTGTATGTGTGCCAAACCCCCATGACACACAGTTTACCTATTATAACAAATTTGCTCATATACCCTTAACCTAAAATAAAAGGTTAAAAAAACAAAAGAGAAAAGAAAGAAGTTTGAAAATAGTGTATGCCTAATTATGAGGTTTGTCCTGCCCCCATTGTTTCATTCTTCTACCTGCCTTCAAGATATCATTATCATACCCTAAAATCCTTGACTTACATACACTGCATAAATTTGTACAAATTTAAAATACCATCATCAAATACAACCTTCATCCTGAAACTAGTATTCAATATTGTCTTGCTTTGTTTTAACTTTATAACTTTACAAAGTGTGTATAATGATGTTTGCAATCTTTTGGTGCTTGAATTATTAACCTAATCTTCCCCTTTAATTAAGTCATTAAAAAAAAAACGAATAGCATATTGCTAGGTTCCATGCATATTGCTGGGTGTTACTACTGATCATTTCACCATAATTTCTTCATTTTGACAACTGCATTGCTGTTTACCATTGTTTTTACACAACATCAAGGTCTTGGGTATTATTTTGTATGGCAAGTACTAATTTTTAATAAAAATGACTTATCTAATGAAAGAAGGCCATAGCATAACAATGATGACAGTGAGTCATGAATGTCCAATTTTGTGTACTTGAAGTCAATTTTATGAATTAAATGAAAATGTCCTTTCGGGCTTTCGTTTCCAAAAATCCGACAGAAGCCTCTTTACATTATTCAGAATTTTACAGAGAAACAGAACCAATAGGAGATGGGTGGGTGGATGAATGGATGGATGGATAGATAGATAGATAGATAGATAGATAGATAGATAGATAGGGAATTGGCTCACATAATTTTGAGAGGGTGAAAAGTCCTACCATCTGTTGCCTGTAAGCTAGAGAACTAGGAAAACCAGTGATACAAGTCAGCCCCCAACCAAAGGCATGAGAACCAGGGTTGAGGGGGTGGGGTGGAAATCTGCTGGTACAAGTCTCAGAGTCTGAACGTCTAAGAATCAGGAGATGTGATGTCCAAGGTCAAGAGAAGATGGATGTCCCAGCTCAAGAAAAGAACAAGATTTACCCTTTCTCTACCTTTTTTTCTGCTCAGGCCCTCAGTGAATTAGATGACATTCACCCACATCAACAAAGGCAGACCTTTACTCAATCTACAGATTCAAATGCTAATCTATCCCAGAAACACCTTCACAAACATACCCAGAAATAATATTTTACCAGCTATCTGGGCATCTCTTAGACCAGTTAAGTTGACAGATAAAATTAATTATCACAATCTTCTATTACAAAATACCTGAAATGATAAATCTGAGCATATGGAATTGAATTTATAGGTTAGAAGGGGAAGCTTATAGATGTCACCCATGGAGAAGAAACTAAAAGCCAGAGCAAACTCACTTTGCATGGACACTGGAGGCTCAATTTGGGCAGCTTTGCACATGGTCCAAATGGTAAAAAGGCTTGGCATTTATGGTTTGCTCAGGGATCATGGGACACTAGGCACTGAGACTATGTGAGACAAGAAGTTAAAACTGGAAAGTCTGTGCAGAGTCAAAACTCATGAAAGCTGGTACTCTCACTGGGACTAGAACTACATACCTTCCACAGCAAGAAAGATTTCTCAGCCCAGAGATCTACTAAGGAAAATCAAAAGTTCATTTAGATAAATTAAAGTCACAAACCTGTGTTTATTTTGGTACAGAGTTCAAATTTACCTTATTTTCATACTGTGGGAATCCTGATGAAAAGATTAATACAAAATCTGATTCAGAGTACGTGGTATTCACAGAGTACAAGACAGAAATAAAGGCAAATGTGTTCTAGAGGGATAATTTTATGAGCTAAAACAATGGGCTTTTATTTGTAAAATCCCTGCAAAAGGTAAGTGCACAAAATGGTAAAATGCAAATAATTTTCCAGGAAATAATAGGACTACCTAAAATAGACAATAAATATAAGTATATTTGAATTACACTTATTTTATATTAAGTAAAATTTAAATATTATAAACCATAAGCAAAGCGTAAGGCCATATGAAAAATATAAGATTTGATCAAATGTCATTATTCCTGCCTTATAATTTGGAAATTACAGTAAACACCATGTAACAAATATTTTATGTAAGGACAGACTTTATGCTAATTATAGTTTATGATCTCACCATTGAACTCTATTCTGCCTTAATAATTATAAACAAATGCAATAAGTAATTTCCCAAATACAGACAACATGGCCTCTCAAGTATCCCTACATAGTAGGAAGCTCTCTACAACTTAGGCAAGATAAATTTGCACCATTCAGCAGCTCTATTTGAAGGAAAACAAACACTAATCTGAACTACCATATAATACAGGAAACCAATGAAAGTAATGATCTTTCTCTCTGTTTTGAAAACGGATTTAGTTTGCAAGTAACAAGTCAGGGTAGCCATTTGTACAAAGGTTTGCTAAGAAAACCAGAAATGGTACTTGAATTATTACTCAAATCCTCCCTTTTAATTTGGTTGTACTTTTTGGAAATTAGGTTGAAAGACTGGAATATATCCCTTAACTGGCATAATGGGATTTAAAAATCATTCCTTTATTATGTTTTCTTCTTAGTTTATGGGATCAATTTTCCATATGGTATTTGTAGTACTTACAGGAAAGTTTGTATTTTGGCTTTCTCCCTTGTAAAACATATGTTCTTGAATTCTTGGAATCTGATTGAGCATCCTCTGTCTCAGAGGATGCCCAAAGGCTGTTTTTATGCTATCTCTGGGGTTTATACATACACAGCCTCCAGCTCGACTCTAATTACGTTAACTTAGGAGGGCTTTCCAGTTGAGGAACTGTGGGTGGGCATCGACATAATTTCCCTTTTGTCTCTTTTTGCCCCTCATACAGACTCTTTTAAAATAAAATAAAATAAAATAAAATAACAACAAAGTAATAATAATGCTTCCCACCCTTGCTTTCATCCTGGCTTCTAAGATTTGCTGCATTAGAAAAACACAAGTAAAGTAGTAAGGATTAAGCAACATCATTAAAATGGAAGCAAATTCATATTCAGGTTCAAACAAATCACAAAATAAATCTAACATCCCTCTGGCTTTATTTCTACATTTTCTTGTTTGGGCCAAAGAAGAAAAGAGAAAACTGAGAAAGAAAACTTTCATGTGTATGTGTATCCAATGTTGTTGTCATCCTAATGTTCAGAATCTCATGAGAAATCTGTTTCCCTTGCAAGTGCAATTTGATGTCTGACACACACCACTAATATATTAAGATGGTATGAATGTTGACAGAAAGCAAAATGGCACTGAAGCTAACACAAAAGTCTCTGCTAAATCATAATCTGGAATTTCCTTTGTTATAGTCTGGCAAATTTCCCATTATTAAACTGGAGTAAAAATATAATATTACTGGGGATTATCCAGTATTAATTTGTCCAAATCTTTTCCATGCCCCTTAAGTTTCCAATACAATTTATTTATATTCAGCACATGGCCTTGTATACTTTAATGAATTAATACAGGGCATTCCAGATTAAATCCCTTAATTTTTATCCCCTAAAATAAAATTTCAATGACCGTTTGTCCATTTTTAACGAAAATACACCACATGTCTATCATACTTTACCTTTTACAGGCACAGTTTCTCCAGTAAGCCTCATAATAGCTCGAGAAGTTAGATGGGAAACAAAACATTGCTCCTATTTGATGAGTAAGGGAACAGAGACTCTGAATAGTAAATGGCTTGGCTAAGTCACCAGCCTGGTGAATGAGCAAACAGCTGCCAGCCACAGGCTTCTGCCTACCAGCCTACACATTCTTGAGTCAGAATTTGGGGTTCAAACTTTGTCTCCATGGCAGTTCCTAGACAAGGAAATCCCAGTTACTTTCTTGTAAAATAGAAATGAAACCTTTTTATCTTTTATATTTTTGTAAGAATTAAAGGACATGTTCTATACAAAGTATTTAGAACAGCAACTAGATGGTGTGTTGTTAATAATTGTTTTATTTTTTCCTAAGAAATAATGTTTTTCATCCCTTTGTAACCTTAGTACCCCTACTTATATTCTTTTTCTCATTATAGTCTATAAATATCCTTCCTCCTTTAAATATTCTAACTTACTCTCTACCTCAGATCTTTTCCACCTACCAACATTTTCAGGATTCTTTCTTATACATGCAAAAATGAACATTATTACTCTAAGTATGATTTTTTTTTTTTTTTTTTTTAATCCTCTACTTACTCAATTTTTTTCTCTCAAAGAACCATGCATGAATCATGTAACTTTCCAGCTGGAAATGACCTTCCAATTCATCACCTTTGTTTCACTGATTAGGCACATAGATCACAGAGAAGTTACCTTTTTTCTCTGTGCAAGAAAAAAGGCACCACCTAAGAAGTAGAATGAAGCCTTGAAACCCAGGCAGGTCCCCTGATGGGAGGGAACAGTGCACTCTTTCACACTCCCACACTCGTTCCGNTACTCAATTTTTTTCTCTCAAAGAACCATGCATGAATCATGTAACTTTCCAGCTGGAAATGACCTTCCAATTCATCACCTTTGTTTCACTGATTAGGCACATAGATCACAGAGAAGTTACCTTTTTTCTCTGTGCAAGAAAAAAGGCACCACCTAAGAAGTAGAATGAAGCCTTGAAACCCAGGCAGGTCCCCTGATGGGAGGGAACAGTGCACTCTTTCACACTCCCACACTCGTTCTGCTTCCACTTATACACCAATTATCCATCAGTTTGTGCCTTTTGACTTTTAGCTTCACTACTCTTCTACAAAAAAAAAAAAAAAAAAAAAAAGTAACTTTTGGCTCACTCTCTTCAGAATACAAAACCCTTGACTCCCTTTTACACCTCCAGTTTGCAATAGAACACACAAAGTTGAATTTACCTTTTAGTTCTGGTATGCACAGGAGGCAAGAGGGTGGGGTCCCTGGTGAGGGCTCCACCCTCAAGCCTGGAAACCCATGGCCCTAAATAAGAATAGGCATTCCTGTTTTCACGTCCAAATGCTGCCTTTTCCAACACCACTCTGGCCCGCCACACCCCTATCCTGTACCCATATAAACGCCAAGTTCCACTGGCAGAGCAGCAGAGCGGCACAGCAGAGAAGGAGAGGAAAGGCAAACAACTGAAAGTGGAGAGAAGAGGCAAATGAGCGTCAGAGACTACGGATAGATGTGGCTTAACTTCAGACAGCATGATTTTGGACAGAAGCCCAGCCAGAGGCAACCAGGCTTCAGGAGAAGATTATCTTCCCACTCCATCCCCTTTCCTGCTCCCCATCCCACTGAGAACCACCTCCATCACTCAATAAAACCTCAGCATTCACTTTCCTTCAAGTCCGAGTGACCTGATTCATCCTGGATTGTGGACAAGGACCCAGGTACCAAGGGGGTAGGGTGAAAAAGGCTGTCACCTTGACTTTCCACTGAGCTGGTTAACACTTAGCTGTCCACGGACGGCAAATGCTAAAAGAGCACTGTATCACCCCTAGACACTGACATGGGGCTGGAGCCCAAAAGTGCTTGCCCTGGCTCCTGCACCTGCTGACCTGCGTGCTCTCCCTCCCATAAGGGGTTTGAATTAGAAGCAGCTGAGCAAATGAGCCACACGCCAGTCACAAGTCCCACGAGGTGGTTAGGGAACTCTTCCATTTCATTTCTTCTGTTAAAATATGCCAAATTTTTTATTCTTATCTTACCTACCAGAAATGCTCTACCAAACTCTCATTTCACCCTCTTTTCTCAAATGCACTTCCACCTTTGGTGACTAAGTTCTCTCATTTGGCTTCAATCATAACATCACTGTAAATCACTTTATAAAACTGATTAATCAATTTAACATACATTTCTGGACTCCAACTATGTGACAGGCCCTATGCCACAATAGAAACTTTAAAGGCTAGTGGGATTGATTCACTGGTGTGTTCGTACTTAACAACTGACTCAACCCCTCTCCAAAGAAAAGAAGTCTCTAATTCATAGAGTTTGCCAAATTTCATGATGTAAATATTTGAAAAATATTTAAGCTACCAATGTGTTACTAAATGAAACGTTGGGAAGAGACACTAGTAACAAACACAATCCAATATGAGCTCATTCCAACATGTCAGTGAACTTGTGAATATTCAATGGAAAAATTCAAATAAACATATATTTATAAACTTCATAAATGCTAAGTCTAACTTTGACTTTTCACAAGTATTTGCAAAGAACCTACGTTAATTTTCCATTACAGACCCCCAAATCCTCACAATATTCATCATACATTTGTTTTTTCCCTTTGCAGAAAAAAACGCACTAAAAGTGTTACAGCAGATATTACTGAAAAGAAGCCATTCTTTGATCTGTGTGCACCTTTAAAAAAATTATTAAACTTCATTCTTTAGAAAAGTTTTGGGTTCATTGAGCAGAAAGTAGAGAGTTACCATATACTTCCTCTTCCATACATGCACAACCTCCCCATTACAGATATACTGCACCACAATAGTACATTTGTTGTAATCAATGAACTACATTGACACATCATTACCAACTAAAGTCTATAATTTACATTAGGGTTTACTCTTGGTGTTGTATATTGTATGGTTTTGGGCAAAAATATGACATGTATCCACCACTGTAGTATCATACAAAATCCGCTGCCTAAAAAATCCCCTGTGTTCTCCCAAGCTAAATCATTCCTTCTTCTCTCAAACTCCAGAAACCACTGATATTTTTACTACATTTATAGTTTTGAATTTTTCAGAACATGATATAATTGGAATCATATAGTATGTGGCCTTTTCAGACAGGCTCTTTTCACTTAATAATATGCTTTTAGGTTTTATCCTTGTCTTTTCATGACTTGACAACTCATTTTCTTTCAGCACTGAATAAAATTCCAGTGTCTAGATGTACCACAGTATATTTATATGTTCACCTACTTAAGGCCATTTTGGCTGTTTCCTCCTGTTGGCAGTTATGAATAAAGTGGAGCAAACATTTGTATACAGATGTTGTATTGACATACATTTTAAATACCAAGGAACACGATTGCCAGATCATACAGTAAGAGCATGTAAGAAACTACTGCACTCTTCCAAAGTGGCTGCATTGGTTTGCATTTCCAGAGCAATGAATAAGGGTTCCTGCTGCTCCACATACTCACTAGCATTTGATGTTGTCAGTGTATTAGAATACTTTCCATCATTCTAATAGGTTTGTCATATTTTATTATTGCTTCAACTTGTAATTCCCTAAAGATACATGATATTGAACATCTTTGCATATGGTTACTTGCCATCTGTCTATCTTCTTTGGTGAATTATCTGTTCAGTCCTTTCCTCATTTTTTAATCTGGTTGCTTGTTTTCTTATTGTTGATTTTTAAAAGTTCTTTATTTATTTTGAATAACAGTCTTTTGTCAGGCATGTCTTTTAGAAATATTATCTCTCAGTGTGAGTTTTCTTCACATACTCTTGATGTTGTAATTCCTAATAAAGGGAGATTTGATTTTAATGAAGTCCAGATGATCAATTCTTTATTTTCATGTATCATGCCTTTCATGTTGTATAATATCTAAAATGTCATTCCCATCCCAAAGTCCTCTACTTCTATGTTATCTTCTAGGAGTTTTACAGTTTTGCATTATATATTTAGAGCTATGATCCATTCTTAGTTAATTCTTTGAGGAAAGGCATGAGGTCATCGTCTAGGTTCATTCCTTTGCATGTGAATTTCTGGTTGTTCCAGCATCATTTGTTAAAAAGGCTATCTTTGCATGACTTTTGTCAAACATCAGTTGACTATATTATGTGGGTCTATTTCTGGACTCTGTTCTGTTATTCTGTTTTATATTCTTTCACCAGTACCACACTGTCCTGATTACTGTAGATTTATAGTAAATTTTGAAGTCCCATAGTAGTATCAGTTTTTTTTCTCCTCCAATAGTGTGTTGACAATTCTGGGCCTTTTTCCTCTCCAAATAAACTGTAGAAACAGTTTGTCAATATCCACAAGATAAATTGCTGGGCTTTTAACTGAGATAACATTGAATCTATAGATCAAGTTGAGAAGAATTGGCATCTTAAAAAATTGAGCTTTCTATCAATGAACATGGAATAACTCTCCATTTATTTAGTTTTTCTTTGATTTTTTAGAGTCAGTTTTGTAGTTTTCCTCAAATATATCTTATACATATTTTGATAGATTTATACCTAAGTATTTCATTTTTAAGGGTGCCAATGTAAATGGTATTGTAGTTTTAATGTCAATTTCTACCTGTTTGCTGCTGATACATAAAATAAAGCAATTGACTGTAATATATTAAACTAGTATCCTGCAATCTTGCTATAACGGTTTATTAGTTCCAAAAGTTTTTTGTCTATTCTTTGGGTTTTTTTTACATAGAAAATCATGCTATCTGCAAACAAAGAGAGTTTTATTTCTTATTTCCCAATCAGTATACTTTTTAATTCTCTTTCTTGTCCTATTGCATTATCAATGATGTTGAAAGCAGTAGTATAAGAACAAATCCTTGCTTTGTTCCTGATCTTAGCAGGAAATCCTAGTTTTCCACCATTAAATATGATATTATTTGTAGTTTTTTGTAGATTTTAAAAATCAGTTCAAAGAAGCACTCCTCTATTCCTGGTTTGCTTAGAGATTTTATCATGAATTAGGGTGGATTTTATCAAATGCTTTTACTGCATCTATTGATACGCTCCTGGTATTTTTCTACTTCAGCCTGGGATATGATGGATTACATTCATTGATTTATATATTTTGAACTAGTGTTGTATACTTTGGATAAACACCAGGTCATGATGTATAATTATTTCTATAGATTTTTGGATTTGATTTGTGAATTTTTTTGAGGATATCTGCATCTACATTCATAAGAAATATTGGTCTGTAGTTTTCTGAATAGTGTCTTAGTCTAGTTTTGATATTAGACTAATTCTGGCCACATAACACCTTTTTAAAATAAATAGATAATTGTGCTTTTTCACAAATAGAACACAAAATTCTTACAAAGTACTTCTGATAACTTTGTCTAGAAATGGAACCAGCTTGTACTGTTTGTAGTTAAAAACAAGAGAGGTGACTGCATATTAACATGACTAAAAATAAGCAATACGTTTATGGTTCTATAGAATTACTGCCAATTATTTTTGCCACAGTGAGGTTTCAGCAAGGGTCAGAAAACTTCTGTTTACAAGGAGGCATATGGTTGTGAGTACAATACTTTGGGACTATATCTTCAAAGTTTGACAAAAATTAGTTCTTATCATAAAAGAAAAAAACTTTGTCATTTATTTTATCAGTAGATTCTGAATGTTTCATAATATTGTTTTGGGTAGAAAACAAAGAAATGCAAAGCAATCATTTGTTGTCTTTATTTTTTCCTCTTCTTTTTTGGTGGGGGGATAATTAAAATTTGGGGTGTTAAAAGTAAGACCACGTTCCTTACTTTAAAAGATCTTAATGTTAGTCCTGTATTAACAAGACATTCATCCTGATTTTGGTACCAAATTCATAAAGATCCAACCTATTTCTATTTCCTTTTATCTGTCTTCAAATGGGTTCCCTTTCAGTACTTGAAGCCTGAATCATAATTTCACCTAGGTCCTATTTGTACCTAGAATTTCAGTCTCTCTATGAAACCATTCAACGTCGAGTAAAACTCAACTAGTGATTGTAACAGCTAAAACAATAATAAATACTAAAATGTATTCACTATGTCTCTGGCACTGTGAGGGATTCACATTTTTATTTAATCATCTGCCAAACCCTTTGAGCAAGTATTGTTAGCAGATGTCACTTGTGAGTAAACTGAGGCCCACAGAGTTAAGTAACTTTCTTAAGATATCCAGTCCATAAGGAAAAAAATGGGAATGTCTGCCAGGTTTACCTAATGCCAGAATCCATGCTTCTAACCATTATTTTAAACTTGCTTTCCAAAATAGAAATTGACTAAGATGACATACGTGATTGCTATGATTTGAATTGCCCTTCAAAAATATATGTTCGAGTTTTATCCCTTGATACCTATGAATTTAATATTTTTTGGAAATACATTATTTGTGTATGTAATCAAGTTAAGATGAATCATATTAGAGTAGTGTGTACTCTTAACCCAATACAATATCCTTATAAGAAGGGGAGAATCAACATAGAAAGAGATACACAGGGAGGGCATCATATGACAACAAAGGCAGAGATGACAACAAAGACAGAGATGGTAGTAATGTGTCTGCAAGCTAAGGAATGCCAAGTCCTTCTAGCAACAGCAGATGCTAAGAGGGAGGCATGGAACAGATTACTCCCTAGAGTGTTCAGAGAGAACATGGCTCTGCTGACACCTTAATTTTAGACTTCTAGCTTGCAGAACTAGAAGGGAATACATTTCTGCTGTTGTAAGCCACTCCTAGTTTGTGTTACTTTGTTATAGCAGCCCTAGGAAACAAATAACAATAATCAAGTACACTCAGCATTTAAAGCTAATAGGATGCACATATTTCTCATATTTTCAGAAATGTTTATAGATCATTAGGAAAGTATTGTTATAGAATATAAATCCCATCCCCAAGATTATAATGCCACGTAAGTAATTAAAATTATTTTCAAGTTCACGCATCTAAAATAATAACAATAATACTATGTGAATTATTGTTTGGGAAATAAATATACATGTTTTTATTTAACAATGTGTTATATATGCTTACTTTTTACTAATTTTGCTAAAATTTAAATTAAATAAAAGATTCTGTATTTAGAATAAATAATATATTATGGAGAATAAGTCCTGTGATTTATTTTTTTCCCCACTTAATAATGGAATAACTTACAGAAGAATTTGAAATTGTCAAAACAGGAAATGCCATTTTATGCCCATTTTTGTGTCTTGGTTTTGTTTAATTTCAAATTCTCTCTCTGTATATACATATATGTATATTATATATATAAATATGCACACATGCAGATACAAACATATATCTATATGTGAGTATATATTTGTGTGTGTTTTCCAAGAAATACACCGGTTTCTTGTAATGATATATAATACCCTCATATAACATTAAGTCATTAGCCCCAGGACAGTTGTATTCCAGTAAAAATAAAAGATGAGGACAAATCAGAGACAATGTTCATCTCAAGTAGTTGATTTAATAAATCACTTAATACTGGAATAAAAATGCCAATACAGATAAATTTCAGATTGCACAGATATTTCAATACCATTTTCTGTGATTTTCAAAACACAGTATTATCTTTTATTATTGTCAAAGCTGAAATAAATATTTGTTAAAATAAGTAAGTATTAAACTTTACCAAGAAGCCTCTGGGTTTCCTTATATTTTATCATTTACCAATACTGTAAAAAATATCAAACAATTAGAAAAGCACATCGTTTCAAAGAATATTAGCTGGTAAAATTGAAACCTATAATTTTTCCCCAAACCAGTTGCTTATATAATTTTTTACAAACTCTTATAACCTAAATAAAACCATGAGAGCATAAAACAAGTGTCTTGATACTAGAAAAAGATTGCTGTTGCCAGGTGTGGTGGCTCATGCCTATGATGCCAGCACTTTGGGAGGACAAGGCGGGCAGATCACAAGGTCAGGAGTTAGAAACCAGCCTCACCAATATGAAATCCCGTCTCTACTAAAAAAAATTAGCCAGGCATGGTGGTTTGTGCCTGTAATCCCAGCTACTCGGGAGGTTGAGGCAGGACAATTTGTTGAACCCGGGAGATGGAGGTTGCAGATCATACCACTGCACTCTAACCTGGGCAACAGAGCAAGACTTTGTCTCAGAAAAAAAAAAAAAAAGATTGTTGTTCGCTATAAAAGCATGCAACATAAAGATGGGAAACTTGTGGAAATTCCAACTATTTGGGAAAATCTGACTATCCAGGAAATTCTGCATTAGGCAAAATAGATTATACCATGTTGCAGTAACAACTAAAACATGAAATCTGATTCACTTAACTTGGAACAAGGTTAATTCTTCCCTATCACAATAAGACATGTTAAGAAGCTCACCTTGGAAAATTTTTCTCAAGGAGTGACTTAGAGATCCAAGTTCCTTTCATCTCGTAATGTTTCTGTCTTTAAAAGATGACCTAAAATCACCTTGCAAAGGCAAAGTGGACTTTACACTTGGGTTTTTATTGCAGGCTTGGGAAAGAGCATCTGCTATATCTGAGTCACATGGCCCCAATCTCACTGAAAAGAAGTCAGAAAATGTAGTATCCCTCTGTCCCCATAAAATAAAGCAGGATCTGATGAGCACAAAATAATTTATCTGTCATTAATTCAACTACATGACTGCAAAGCTGCACGTTTGAGAAACCATCAGTAGTCACATTGCTTTTGAAAATCAGTAAGGCAAGTCTAAGTTTCTTGTGTGTAAAATGATAGAGAAATATACGTTTCTCTTAGGTTTTCTCCAGCTCTAGAATTCTCATACTCAGTGACAATAAGTACTTAGGCCATAATGCATTTTTTTCTGCTCAGAGTCCCTAGGAAATTTATAGATAGATAGACAGATGGATAGATTTACAGACAGTAATTATGTACTTAATTATTTACTGAATATATACATATATATATGAAAGAAAGTCTATGCTTATTTCATAGAGGTAAAAGATAATAAGAAAGAATCCTGCCTTCAAGGGCTGAACTACTTCATAAAATAATGTTTATTATTATATAAGCCAGAAAGATTTCTGTGACAAAATATAGATATAAAAAAATTGCTGGGACACTGAAAAAGAACAATTAATTTCCAATTTAAATATCTACTAGAACTGTGATGGGTTTTTCCTTCTTCTTTTGTTTCCTTCAGCTTGCATTTTTAAAAATTTTTTTCTCAAAGTGTGATCTCATATCTTATAAATAAAATCTGTAGAAGGTTAGTTCTTTACGCTATATTTTAAAATTTTAAGTTATGCCATATTTAGTGCATGCAAGAAATTGACTTACAGTTTCAGTTTTATATTAATATAAACAAGCTAAGAAACATTATGCTTTTAAAAAATATCCAAGCTTAGTGATTTTTTATGCTGAGCCTTTTATTCCATAATCTCAAAAAAAAATAGAACATTTTGAAGCGTTTATCAGTCACACTTAAGTGGTTTCTAGTTTTGTTTTGATGAGGCAATGACAAAATCCAATCTTAACTATGTACACACAAAATAACAATTTTCATCACTTTCTTCTCCAGTTATGGAAATGTTTCTAGTTTATTCATTTGTAGAACACTTGTATAGTGCTTATTACTAGGAGCCACTCAGTACTTTATAAATATTTGCTTTTAAAAACCTCATATCTACCTTCAGAGGTAGGCACTATTATTATCACCATTTTACAATGAGGAATCAAGTTAAGAAAGGTTCAATAACTTGCCTACCTTCACAAAAACCGTAAGTGGTGAACCTGGGATTCTTAACCAAGCATTCTGGCTGAAGAATCTGTGCTCTAAACATCATGCAATGGTACAAAAGAAATGTTGCAATGTCATTGTCACTAAATACATATGCATATAGTTAATAGCTCTTGTGGTTAGTAGGCATCCAGGTTAAAGATAAATAGATTCAGTATCCATTTATTTTATTTTTTTTGCCACAAAAGCTTTCCAAGAGAAAATAGCCACAGACAGACATTCAGCTCTTGGTAATGCCTTCAGGCTTCAGATGGTCATTTCTGAATTTTCTAACATCTCTCTGTTAGAAAGCAAAATTTTTAAAATTTCTTTTCCAAAGAGGCAATTTTCTTATAAAACTAGATAAATTTATTGTGGATGTTGCCATGTACTTTCAGACTAGTTCCTTAAAACAGTAGTCAGTTTTAAGACTTTGACTATTCATAAACACATTCAAAGAAAGACAAACAATAATTTATGTCATTGACTCTATTAGTATTTTTAGAGGTAAAGGAAATAGCTTATATTTGTACGTGTCCAGTTTAAAGCACTATACTCCAGTTCACAAATAAATAGCATGTGTTTGGTAACAATTTCTTTAAAAGAATCACTGAAGAGACAGTGAGTATTTAGAAAATACGTTCTAAGGAAATTTGTCATGCTCTTTGCAGGAGACAAAAGAACCTTCAAATTTTTTTATCCAAATTCTTGTCAGCAAGTACATGATGGGGTAATAGACAATATATGATCATGCTATTTTTTATATATCAGTAAAGATATTCTTAATTTTTCTTCAGATCTAGGCAGGAGCATTATTGGTGAATATTGATTTACTTACCTTGTGTGTTATAGATACAAAACTTTTGTCTCTGATCAGATAAATGTACATTTCCTTGTAGTTATCTGCTTTATTTCACAAGAAAGGCCTCCTTCTATGTGGTTTCCCTAATTTCCATAAGGTGCAACACTAATAGCCAAGAGAAGCCACCAAGGTCACACCCATTTAAAAGGACAAGTTTTCGTAACTTTGTAAAAACTTGTTTCAGATATCAGGACTCAACTCATAAATTATGATTGGATAAGAAAATCTGTTGAAACTTCTTCAGCTTATCTGGTCTCAGAACTATTTTTCAATTTTCCAGTAAATTGTTTTCTTCGCTTTTATGAATGACGTGAGGCTCCTTGTCTTGAAACAATGCAACTTGGCTGGATGCTTCTAGTACAACTTCTCAACCGACACAATACTAAATGACCTACAGCTTATTTTATTACAATAAATAGTGCCCTTCTAAACATTAGGACCACATCTGATTTTCACTAATGAGCACTTTGTTGAAATATTCAGAATGCCTTGATGATTTGAAATTAGGTACGATGTAAACATTGTAGTCATTAATTTCTAACCATTGTCATTGCAAAAATGATCTATTAAAAAATAGTTATTTTTCCATATTTCTTTTACAAAAGGTATACTGAAATATGCCAATACTACCTAGAGCTGCTGTGCAGATTTTTGTGAAGTAAACACTATAACATATGTTGATAATTAGCATCTCAATAACAATTAGCAGCTCACTAATATAAAATAAAGCCACAACACTGTCATATCATCATCTATGCTGAAGTCAGAAACAAATCCCACAACAGGAGGAAGTAAACAATTCCTTTTCATGAAGTCAGCTTACAAAAGTACACCAGCCTGTGCATTGCACTCAGGTTTAAAACCACTTATCCTCAGGCGTTTCGGGTTACAGCCAGTGAAATGGGCATGAAATAGCTGTGCACTGGTCTATAGGTTATGGCTGTTTTCTAAGAGTTTCGTAATTTTAGATTCTGAGCCCATATTCAGCCAAATATTTTTCTTTAGGAATTTTGTGCAGCTTAGGTGGATGTTAGGCCTCTCTAGGGAAGTTTTGCGTTTGTTTCTGCCAGGAATTCCTCAAAATAAAACACCAAGACCCCTTTTCTTCTAATGTCTTGTCTGGGTTTTCCAATACTTTGTAGTGTGCATAATTCAAACCCAATATATTTCCCTTACATTTTGGAGGATGCTTTTTCTGCTTAATTCAGAGCCTAGTCCTAGATGGGCAAACTTTCTTATTGTCTTCCCAGGCTAGCATGTGAAGGTGTCCTTTCCAGGTTTTCATCCTAAAGGACCTCTTTATGAGGTTCCAACTGCCTGCCCTTATTGCTCCCAAAGTTTTACTTCCTGTTTCCAAGTGGCTGTGAAAACCTAAGTCTCTTCTTTACAGAGAAGATGCTCTCAGGGCACATGGCAGCTTTGAGGAGGCTGTTTTTGGCCTCTGAAATGTGCCCTAATTATTTTTTAGGTCAAATTTCCACATTAAAGGATCGTTATATTCCATCATACATTTCTAAGTGTTTTCTGCCAGGAAATTCTTTGGAATATTTACCTTCTACGTGAAAATGGAAATAAATTGTAAATTTTAATACTGCTGATTACGGTGCTCCTGGTGAGGCAGGAAAATAGGGTCTGGAGGCAGGGAACATAAGACCAATTCACGCTTCAGCTATGACAGGAAATATCCTCTCCATATAGCGAAGGCCAAGTAAATGACTTTGTAACTTTACTTCATCCTCTTCATTTACATAGGGCATACCCCAAGTAGAGGGTACTTAAACTCTCCAAAATTCTGTAACAAGGCCTTTGAGCCCCTATGCTCAGGCCCTCTCCCACACTGTGGAGTGNAATGTGCCCTAATTATTTTTTAGGTCAAATTTCCACATTAAAGGATCGTTATATTCCATCATACATTTCTAAGTGTTTTCTGCCAGGAAATTCTTTGGAATATTTACCTTCTACGTGAAAATGGAAATAAATTGTAAATTTTAATACTGCTGATTACGGTGCTCCTGGTGAGGCAGGAAAATAGGGTCTGGAGGCAGGGAACATAAGACCAATTCACGCTTCAGCTATGACAGGAAATATCCTCTCCATATAGCGAAGGCCAAGTAAATGACTTTGTAACTTTACTTCATCCTCTTCATTTACATAGGGCATACCCCAAGTAGAGGGTACTTAAACTCTCCAAAATTCTGTAACAAGGCCTTTGAGCCCCTATGCTCAGGCCCTCTCCCACACTGTGGAGTGTACTTTTTTTTTTTTTTTTTTTTTTGAGAGGGAGTCTCACTTTGTCGCCAGGCTAGAGTGCTGTAGTGCAATCTCGGCTCACTGCAACCTCCAACTACCTGGTTCAAGGGATTCTCCTACCTCTGCCTCCCGAGTAGCTGGGATTACAGGCATGTGCCACCATGCCTGGCTAATTTTTGTATTTTTAGTAGAGATGGGATTTCACTATGTTGGCCAGGATGGTCTCGATCTCCTGACCTTATGATCGGCCCGTGCTGGGATTACAGGCTTGAGCCACCACGCCCGGCCTGGAGTATACTTTCATTGTCAATAAAACCTTTCATTCCTTCCTTGCTCTGTTTGTGCATTCTGTTCAATTCTTTGCTCAAGAAACCAGGAATCTGGACACCCTCCACTGTTAAGTTATTTTGGAGAGCCAGCCAGGAGGAAGAGGTTAGCCCAAAGTTTGGGATTTTTCTCCTTTCTCCTTTTCCTTTCTGTTCCATACAGGGGAATTTCTCCCTCTCTCTTTCTCTCTCTCTCTGCCTGTCTCTCTCTCTCTGTGTGTGCGTGTGTGTCTTTCTCTCTCTCTTTTCCTTTCCAACCTGGGACTCTTGGTGGGCAGCGCCTAAACATGGAAGCAACTGCAGGTTTCTGGCCATGGCCAGTGAAACTAAGGGGTTTCCATGCGGAGATGCCTAACTGCCAACACCAGGTTTGTAGTCTGGGTCTTTTTGATTTTTGTTTCCTTTCATTCTTTTTCAGTCTTTCAGTGGCTGTTTATAATTGCTCTGCTGCAAAAGGGGAAGGACTTTTAAAAAAATATTTTCTGCAGGTGTTCCTTGATCCCTGCGCGTGGTGCACCTCAGTGCAAACTCACACATGTTTCAGGGAACTTAAACCTTCTTTTCTTATGCTAAATTCTTCCCTTATCATGCTAAACTGGCTAAGGACAAAAAGGCCCACCTGGTATTCAGTTCTCATTATGAGAGGTGACAAGGTGCTAACAGCCCTCTCTCGCTCTCGGTGCCACCTTGGCCTTGGCATCCACTCTGCCCACGCTTGAGGAGCTCTTCAGCCCGTGGCTGCACTGTGGGACCCCCTCTCTGGGCTGGCCGAGGCTGGAGCCAACTCCCTCTGCTTGCAGGGAGGGGTGGAGAGAGAGGCGCCAGTGGGAACCCTGGCTGCACCCGACCCTCGCGGGCCAGCGTGAGTTCCGGGTGGGCGCGGGCTGGGCAGGCCCCGCACTTGGAGTGGCCTGCCAACACCGCCGGCCCTGGGCAGTGAGGGGCTTAGCACCCAGGCCAGCAGCTGCCAAGGGTGCAGCCAGATCCCCCAGCACTGACTGCCTGCCCGCACTGCACTGGAATTCTCTCCGGGCGTCAGCCTCCTCCCAGCGGGGCAGGGCTCAGGACCTGCAGCCCACCATGCCCGAGCAACTCCCCCCCCACCAGCTCCCACATGGCCCGAGCCTCCCTGATTGGGACCGCCCCCTGCTCCACGGTGCCCAGTCCCATCAACTGCCCAAGGGCTGAGTGCGGGCGCCTGGCGCTGACACAGGATCCACTAGGGGAAGCAAGCTGGGCTCCTGAGTCTGGTGGGGACTTGGACAACTTTTATGTCTAGCTAAAGGATTGTAAATGCACCAATCAGCACTCTGTGTCTAGCTTGGGATTCGTGGATGCACCAATCAGCACTCTGTGTCTAGCTCAAGGTTTGTAAAAGCACTGATGGATGCTCTATGTCTAGCTAATCCAGTGGGGACTTGGAGAACTTTTGTGTCTAAAGGATTGTAAAGGCATCAACCAGCACTCTGTGTGTAGCTCAAGGTTTGTAGATGCACCAATCAACACCCTGTCAAAATGGACCAATCAGCAGGATGGGGGTGGGGTCAGAAAAGGGAATAAAAGCAGGCTGCCCCAGCCAGCAGCGGCAACCTGCTTGGGTCCCTTTCCAGGTTGTGGAAGGTTTGTTGTTTTGCTCTTTGCAATAAATCTTGCTGCTTCTCACTCTTTGTGTCAGCGCTGCGTTTATGAGTTGTAACACTCACCATGAAGGTCTGCAGCTTTGCTCCTGAGGCCAGCGAGACCATGAACCCACCAGGAGGGATGAACAACTCCGGGCAGGAAGAACGAACAACTCCAGACGCGCCACCTTAAGAGCTCTAACGCTCACCATGAAGGTCTGCAGCTTCACTCCTGAAGCCAGTGAGACCACAAACCCACCAGAAGGAAGAAACTGAACACGTTCAAATATCAGAAGGAACAAACTCGGGACACACCATTTTTAAAAACTGTAACTCACTGTGAGGGTCCGTGTCTTCATTCTTGAAGTCAGTGAGACCAAGAACCCACCAATTCTGGACACAGTTACAGTTCATGGCTATTCTTAGGAAGCTCATAGTATGCTCTGGAGGGGAAAACCAGCATGTGCCACTGGTACCCACCTAAGGTCAGACTGGACCCCACACGAGGATGCTCCATGGTTCCTACAGACCTCAACCTGCCCCAAGGGGATGCTCTCTGTTCTCCGCAGAGTTTCTGAGGTCTTGTACTAAGCCCTCCTTAGAATTTTCTCTCACAGTTGCAATGCTGTTTGGCCCCAACATTGTTTGGAATCTGGAGTTTACTGTTGAATGGGGAAGCAGAATGGTATTGCATGTATCCAGGCTTTTGTTCTGAGGTTCTAAGCATGGGGACTGATTGTGTGACACCCTCCTTTGGTACTGTTTGGCACCAGGGCTCTTTGGAGTCTGGGGAAGTTTGGCCTTTAAAGATCAAACTGCCAGGCCGGGCGCAGTGGCTCACTCCTGTTATCCCAGCACTTTGGGAGGCCGAGGCGGGTGGATCATGAGGTCAGGAGTTCAAGACCAGCCTGGTCAACATGGTGAAATCCCATCTCTACTGCAAATTGAGGAGCCCTTCGGTCCGCTGCTGCACTGTGGGACCCCCTCTCTGGGTTGGCCGAGGCCGGAGCCGTCTCCCTCTGCTTGCGGGGAGGTGTGGAGGGAGGGGCGCAGGCGGGAACTGGGGCTGCGCATGGTGCTCGCGGGCCAGCGTGAGTTCTGGGTGTGCGCGGGCTCCGCAGGCCCTGCACTCGGAATTGTTTGAACCGGGACTGGGATGTGGAGGTTGCAGTGAGCCGAGATTGTGCCACTGCACTCCAGCCTGGGCTACTACAGTCCAGCCAGAGCAAGACTTCATCTCAAAAAAAAAAAAAGAAAGAAACAGAAAAATCAAACTGCCATGGAGAATGCTTTACCCGAAAGTTTGGTTCACAGCCTTTATTGGATTATCTACTGGGGCAAAGTAAAACCAGCAAGCTTGTATTGCTATCCCATGGTTAAGGTTCGAAGCTACTAGATCTTCATTTGTGTGCATATACATGTCAAGATGTGTTTGTTTGTATGTACACTTATTATATGTTTTACCAAAATTATCTTATAATAAGTGTAAGCAATTTTCAAGTTCACGTGATGCAAAGTGTAACTTTACTAAACAAGCTAGCTTTGAAATTATTGGTGAAATAAAAATAGAAATGCCGTCAGAATTGTCAGCATACATTTTTGTCTGAATTTTATGTTTGTCTCTGCTAGATATTTTAAAATGTCAGTGTTAATTCAAGCTGGGAGCTGCTTGGGGAAAGCCTGCCTCCCATTCTATTCAAACTCTCAGTGAGATAAATACATATCTGATTGTTTCCTCCAGAAAGGCTAATTAGAAACTCAGAAGAATGCAACCATTCCTCTCACACCCACCTGTGACCTGAAGCCCCAACTCCCCTCCCACTTTGAGTTGTCCTGCCTTTCAGGACCAAACCAAGGTTCATTTTACATATGTTGATTGATATCTCATGTCTCCCTTATTAAAAGTAAAAAATTAAGTACAGTGATTGGGATAAATGTTTGAGGTAAACTTTTTGCGTAAATTAAAATCTTTAAGTTATGCTTAATGCTCATTTAATATCTGGGTCATTTCCAATTAAGAAAGTGTTGTAATATGGGCAAGTATGCTACTAAAATTGTGGCGTTCTTATCTATAAATGCCCATATCTAATAGTTCAGGATTTCTTGCTTTTTAGGGTTTCACTAAAGTTTTAGTTTACTAAGGATAAAATTCTGGTTAACACGTAATTCTGTATACAAAATGTGCCAGAAAGAGTTTTGTTATCAGTAGAAAAAGAATAATTTTGTCTAATTCAAAAGTTATCTAAAAGTTAAATTACAGATTTAAAAAGGTTATTTATGAAACAATGTAGTAAGGAATCATTAAGGGAGAAAGATGTGGAAAAAGTTTATATAATAAAATATTCTTAAGAACCTGATAAAGAATTGGGGACATTTTGCTAACTAACATGTTCATAAAGCTCTTGGTCTTGATTAAAGTCAAATGAGAAGTATCATAAAAAATGCATCAGCAGTTTGGCAATTCTTTTTTTCATATAGTTAAGCATGAAGCTGGATTTAGCATAGAGCCAAATATCACATACATGCTTGCTTTGCTTCATGCTATGTTTACTGTTTTGCATGGATAGTGCTAGAGTACTTATTGGTCATGTGTCTAAAGTGGATTTCTTGATTGCACAGAATGTATAATGATATTGGTGAACTTAAGGATACTGAATTGTGTGTCAGGAATGAAATATTCATTATGTGGGTTTTGGGGGCCCTAGGTAACACTATAGCCTCCAGGGTAAATTAAGCAGGAAAATTTAGGGTTGGTTTCCTGTTTGTTTTTGCTTCTAGTTTTCATTTGTTTGCTGTTTATTCTCCTCTGGCTTTGCTTGTGTATCCTTATATATAAAAGCATGATGCTTTTTAGTTTCTAGTGGAAGGCTTGTATTTGGTTCTGTGAATAGTTAGTTTGTTTCCTATGCATTTCTAGTGAGTCATCATTCATTCCATTTATCTGGAATTCCTAAGGTACCTTGGTCAGGCCGCAGTAATTAATGGAGCACACCAACTTTTTATCCTTACAAACTAACTTTTTGGATTTTAGGCTTTCTAATAATTTAAGCGTGTTGAATATACTTTCATAAATAGAATTGGAGTCATACTTCTCTCTCTCTGCTTAATTTCTCCAAAATTTGTAAACCATTTGTGAATATTCTTGATTCATGGCAATATATTTGTTTGCATACAGTCAAGCAGGGTCACTAAGGCTGTTCAGGGAGAGAGAACTCAGAAACCTGGCATGCCAGCAAAAGGATAAAAGTTTCTTACCAATCTCTGGTCTCTTTCTTTCTGTGCAAACTGGTTAATCTCCTCTGTAAAGTTTTAAATTAATTGATTTAATAATAATAAGAGCTTAAATCAAATATTTTGCCAGAAAAGTAGAAAGCGTACTGCTTCTTAGTTTACATGACTTTAGCAGTCTTTGGGAAATAAAGACGGTTTTACAGATTATTGGTAAAATACAGTGTATTCAAAATATAAATATGTGGTCTAAACTATGTTCAAATATTAGGTTTTCTAAATGTTTTCAGGTCATAAACTGCTTCTTTGGCTTTTGAAAATTGTTTCACTTGCCTGCTTTTCAAGAGATAAGGCCAGGAGAAATGTGGAGTTGGCCACACCCCTAAACTATGCTGGAAATAGTCAAACCTTAGAACACAACTTACCAGGTTTTACACTAAAGTTAAAATTGCTAAGAGTTGCCACTGTAACTTGCAGTTAAGACAACTAGAAACAGTTTTACATGCAAGATGTGTAAAAACAGTAGAAAGTATTTTTTTGTAAAAGGTTATAAAAGATTTTTGCTTCTTTAAAATTTCCGCATCATCATTTTGACAAAATAAGTACTTTATGGTAATATGGAATTCCAAAATCAAACTTCAGTTTCAAATTTGTCTTTCTTAATGCCTGGTTTTCTGGATGGATCAGAGGGCCCCTGAAAAATCTAGAAATGAGGTAAGCAGGGGTATTTGTCATGTTTAGGTACATGGAATTGCCAAAATAATGTTCAGTCTTCTTTAGGTTATATTTTTGTGAATAATACTAATATATGTTCCGAAATAGTATGGGATTTCTAAAATAGTATATGCTATCAATTATAATTATGGTTATTATGCTAAGTTATTGTAAACCACAGATATAACCAAATTTCCTTGTATAAAGCTACTGACCCAAGGGGAACAAAAATTAACTAAACACCAAGAAAATACTTTGTCAGATTTTCATGTTAAACTAGCTGATACTGAAATTGTTTAAATAGTTTATAACCAGTGCTTGATCCCATATTCCTGGGCAGATAATTAAAGCTTCATGTACATTTGGTCACTTGGTGGGCCATTTAAACAGTTTGTAAAGGGATTTCATTCAATTGTCACTGTCAATGCATGTTTTCTGGTTGTATAAAAGTTTTCCCATGCAAGAGGGCTGATGTTATAACAGATTATTATGCTACACTGTATTTTCACCAGGTTAAAAAAACTTTTTATGGTTTGGATCCTCTAAGAACATCGGAGAAAGACTGTCCTTGCCATCCACACTACAACAAAACTTCAGGAACTTGGGCTTTGGGTTCATAGTTTCACAACTGAGATCCCACCACACTTTTGGAACTGTGTACCCATTGGATTGTATTTTACCAATAATCTGTAAAACCTTAACAAGGGTAAAGTTAACCAGGGACATTTCTCCCCAGAAGAACATGGCATCCTTGATGTGAACAGCCTTTCCCAAGTTCACAGGTTAAGACTTTTACTATTGTGAAACTCTTTTCTTTGAATTTTTTTTTTCTTGCTTATGCCTCTACAAAGAAAAAAAAAGCATTCTGTTATGTGCACTTATGGGATTATACTTTTATTTGTGAAGGAGTTGGTCACCAGCCTTATACATGGATAACCTTATCTTTGATAGATAAAGATGAAGGCCCAATGTAGGTAAGAAACTTTAATGGTACATACATTGCCTCATAATCAGTCAAAAACAAAACATTAGTTTTCTCTTAATCCACATCATGGGTTAAAGAGTACACTGACAGGACGCCTTCACTCTTCTAGAAGGGCATCATTTGTTAGGTCCTTTTTCCATGGTTTAAAGTAAAAGAAGCAATGATTAGAAATGTATACCTCATGATAGGCTCTATAGCTAATTCTACTTTAAAGGTTATCGTCACACAACAGACTTTCAATTCTCTTGTGAAAATTATGCTAAATAATAGAATTTAGTAAACAGAAAAGTACCTGTGCGGCTGCTGACACTTGTTGCCTATGGAGAAATACATCAAATGCAGATTATAAAAATTCAGTTGTAGAGGATTAATGAAAAGACCACGTAGTCAAGAGAGTAGACTCTTCATTTAGCTCATTCTTTAATCTATTTAATTTTAGGTGGTTTGGTTTATGGGGACCCTGGGTAAGGAGCATACGCTGAACTATTGGTATTATCCTCCCAATAGTCATAATAATAGTCTCCCTGGTGAGCTGTATTCTCTTAAAGGTTTTAAATGCTTGCAGCCATCTCTAGAATGTCATATGGTCTCTCTTCAACAGGAATGACAAGAGCTGAAAGAAATGTGCAACAATAAGGACACTGTAACCTATAAGTGACGTGCTGAGACCAGAAACCCAAAATGATGGTAACTAAGAGTGGTGCTAAGGCCTTAAGTTTTAGTCACACTCTCACCTAAGTGAGAACCTGACCAAAAAGGGGGAATTTTTAAAACAAAATTCTGGGAGGCCATTGTTTTGGACTCAGCTCATGCACCAGGCCCCAACAGACCAAACCAAACCAAAATGGAGTCTTTGTGCTAAGACTTTAAGGAAATACATGGATTCGAGAAAACACCAAGTTTTGTTTTTTCTTCTGCAAATCTTTATAACAAACATTGCTGACAGCATAGGTATCCACTCCCTGAAGTTCCCATTAAATATTTTAACCAAATTCATTTCCTCTCACCTAGAGACTATCCTCCTTCAGATGATCATGCAACAAAGGTTCCAGCCAGTTCCAGGTGAAGACACCAGCCCTGGCCATCAAGAAGCTACCCTGCCTCCACTAGATAGAGCAGGATGAGTTCTGTGATCCCCAACAGATAGGGACTATGCCTCAAGCCAGTATGAGCAGTTACAGAAAAAAGATCATTGGTCCCTCTGCCTCCCACAAAGATTTATGGGGATCGCATCTCTCAGGGGGAAGATGAGGCAGGAAAATAGGGTCTGGAGGCAGGGAACATAAGCCGATTTACACTTCAGATATGACAGGAAATATCCTCTCCATAGGTCGGTAGGCCAAGTAAATGTAACTTTACTTCATCCTCTTCATTTACATAGGGTGTACCTCAAGTAGTGGATGTTTAAATGCCCCAAAATTCTGTAACGGTGCCTTTGAGCCCCTCTGCTCAGGCCCACTCCCACACGGTGGAGTGTACTTTCGTTTTCAGTAAAAGCCATCATTTCTTCCTTGCTTTGTGTGTTTTGTCCAATGCTGTTTGCAAGAGGCACCCTCCACCGTTAACACTGGGATCAGCAACAGCAGGAGGCAGTAGCAATTTGTTCTTTCATAGCTTAATTTGAGTTATCTATAATTACATTTGAAACAAATTTGTAGATCTTACAATCCCAAATGGAGCATCTTAGTGGGTGACATGCAACCTGGATAAGAATAACTACACCAGGCTGCAAGCTTTTTGAAAGCAGGTAAGTTAGTTCTCAGAATGACCAGAGGCACTACCATACAGTTTGGCCCAACGTTTGTACTGTATTTAAAAAGTGAGGCTTCATGTAAAACGAATGCATTGGGCTTTAAAGGATAAGAAGAATACTAAGAGGTACAGGAGGGAGTAAAGGATGCATTAAACTGAATTCAAAATCCAGAGTTCTTAAAGCTGGTGGTATGATCCAAGGAGAAAGCAGATGTGTAGACGTCATTAGGTAATGACAGTAGCCAAGAGAGATTTCAAATATCCTTGAAAGTCACAGTAGTTAGGAATTGCCTTTATTATAAAACATGTGATATGGCCGGGCGGGGTGGCTCATGCCTGTTATCCCAGCACTTTGGGAGGCGGAGGCAGGCGTATCATGATGTCAAGAGATGGAGACCATCCTGACCAACATGGTGAAACCCCATCTCTACTAAAAATACAAAATTTAACTGGGTGTGGTGGTGCATGCCTCTAATCCCAGCTACTTGGGAGGCTGAGGAAGGAGAATCACTTGAACCTGGGAGGCGGAGGTTGCAGTGAGCCGAGATCATGCCACTGCATTCTAGCCTAGGTGACAGAGCGAGACTCCGTCTCAAAAACAAACAAACAACAACAACAAAAAACTGGTGATAATTATTTGTAGGATGAAAGTGGGATGTGTGCTGAACTTCCCTTCCTTTTAAAATGTTACTTGAAAATCTAGTGCCTGATTTTGTCAAAACAAAGATGTGTGCCACCCAATTCCTGCTTCTGTGAAATATGCATTTTCTAGCAACCAGTTTATCATAATGCAGTTTATTATCATGACCTGAGTTTTCTTAGAAACATGAGCTTCAGATCAATATATCAATTGGCAATAACAAATTTGAAGTTGGCAATAGCTAATGGCATCTGTAAAATTTATCTCATTAAGATGTGCTAACTAACATATATTTGGAAATTAGTTTATCTAGGAGGACATAGCAGAATCGTGTATATGTGTTTTTTTGGGTGCTATATTAGGAGTCTTTTGTTGTTATTTTAGAAACAAAAGGTAGATACTCTGTACCAGAATTGCTTCAATTAAAATTTTCAAGACATAGAGATCATGTGGAGAAAAATATTTAATCACATGGAAAATCATCTATGAAAGATTTCCAGATGTTTATAAAATAATGATTGCTATGATTTCAGATACTTTTTCACCACAGGAATCATGAGAGTAGTCTTTGTGGTTATGTTTTTGTCAAAAAACAGAAGAGTATTGTGACTAAAAGGCTGGGACTAAGGACTGGCTCTACTTTCAATAACCATGCTAGATTCATTATTTAACTCTGTAAACAAGAGCTTCTTCACACATAAAATGTGAATATTAATTTGCATGTGTTGCCAAAACCTTCAGAAAACCTAGTGCCAATTCAATTTGAATTCCCAGAGAAATGAGCTGTCAATTCCCCATACCATTTCCGACAAAAAATATCATCTGCTTTATTTTATAATTCAATACAAAATAGAAATTAGATTGTTTCATTTTCCTTTCTTTACTTGCTAGTAAAGTTGGTAATATTTTCATATATTTACTTTCAATTCCTGTTGAGATTTTTTCTTTCTGATTTATAAAAAGCTCTTTATTGACTAAAATATTAATATTTGAAATTATAAATGCTTCAAATATATTTGTGCTAATGTTTTGTTTCCTTTTTAGTTTCCTTTATGCTATTTTTGGACTGAAGACAGGTTAACTGTCTCTGTAGTTAGACCTACCAATCTTGTCCTACATGAGGTCCCAACTTGCTTAGATGCCACACAGGATAATTTGCATATAATAACAATTGATGCTTGCCTTGTGATGACTCTTCCTAAATTAACATTTCATAATTATTTTCATGTTTCTTCATATTAAAGATTATATTACATATTAATTTTTTATATTTTTAAAGTAGGAAATGGTGTTCATTGTTTTCCAAAATGGGTTCTTACTCTAATCACATTTATGTAATAATTTATCATTAACCTACTATTTTATCACTTGGATCCTAGACTTACTATTATTTTCCATTGATATATATATATGTATCTATCATTTACTAGAAATGTATATTTTAATACTATAACTTTCTAACATTTTTGCTAAACCCAAATTGGTATTTCTCTTAGGATACTTTGAACAGCCATTACAAAATACCATACACAGCGTGGCTTAAACAAAAGAAATTATTTTCTCACAGTTCTAGAGGTTGAGCAGTGTTCAGTTTCTGGTGAGGGTTCCCTTCCTGGTTTGTAGGTAGCCACCTTCTCATTGTGTCCTCACATGGCAGAGAGGGAGACCAAGCTCTCTGGTGTCTTTTCTTACAAGGACACGAATACCATCATGTTCTCACCTTCATTTCTTCATCTAAACCTAATTACCTCCAAATACAAGTACGAGTAGTTTCCAAATGCAGTCACACTGGAAGCTACGGCTTCAATGTGTCAACTGAGAGGAGAGGTATAATCATTCAGTCCAAAACAGTATTAAACTTCCATTTATAAATAACATAAAATTTTGTTATTTGTTTATTCTTATAGATAAAATTCATCCATCTGCCCTGGCTTTATGTAATAATATTCTATTGTGTGTACCTTCATATGTCAGCTTCAGTCTTTTTTGAACAAAGTGTAGTATAATAAACTTTATTGTACTAGAGAATTTTGGCTTCAACTTATTTTTTCTAAATGATGCATTTTGATAACTTCTACCTAAAGTTTGGTTGAAAGTATTTTTAGAGAAAAGGTATTTAAATTTAGTAACAATATCTTCAGCAATGTTAAGCTAACCCATCTGCTGGTGGGCAATGTATAGCCTTTTGCCTACCCTCAAGAAATCAAGTATTCTTTCCTGAACCAATCCTTCTAGTCCCATAAGAGAACAAATTTGAATGATTTTACAGATGAAGAACAGAGATCGTTTATTCTCATACTTATTGGAATGTAGGAATTCACACATGAAATGAAAGTGACACTAGTAAGTTTGCAGAAGTGCAACTATGAAGGGCATCTACTGAGAAACTGTACCTTAGAGTGTATTGGGATTATTATTGAAAGCTGGCATAAGGAGAGTAGGTTTATTAGCTTATGACATCCTCTGAGTCATTGTTGAAGCCATGCAAGTCACTTTATTAAATTTCTCCCTACAAAGATTTTTGGCCGGTTTATTGTGTTTTCCAGACATAATAAGCCTAAAGTGGGGATTGTAACACTGAGTCATGACTGCTAACTATTTTAGCTAAGAACACATATGAAAGTGTTCACCATGCAAGAGTACGCACAGGCTCTAAACAATGTTTGTGGTTTTAAATATTTTTTATGAGAAGTTATTGTCTTTTCCATAGGATCCAGTGTTAGAATTCTTACTGTTCTCAAGTACCAAAAAGAGTGTAAACAAAATCATAAGATAAAAAAATTGGCACTACCTATAAAGCAAATTTTTCTTTCTATATGCTTCTGCCAATTAAAGTAATGTACAGAATTTTATTGATGTAAGCCTTGAACAAGCCAAGTAAAATATATTCTTGCATTAATTTAAAAAAAAAACTTAGAATTTTTTTCCTCTATACTTCATGTTTGTGAGACTCTGAGGCTGATCTCTCAGAATCTTTATTAGTAAAAAATATTAAGATATTTCTTCGTTGAAAACCAGAGAGGGTGAGAAGAGGTAGACAAACCACCGAAATGGATTAAAATGTATCAAAGTAACTTCTTAAAGCTCTAGGACATATGTTTGCTTGCTTATGGAAATATGGTTAACCACAAAATAATCCCTCCAACAACTTCTGAAATACAACCAGAGGTATCAGCACCCTTCATCCAAGTTCAGATTTGTAAGACAATCAAATTAGTTTAGAAGTCACACAGGTTAATTTGCATATAATGACAATTGTATCAATGTATGTTACAATTAGAATATTTTTGGACCAATATGCTACTCTCTCAATTTAGATCCATACCAAGGACTCTGAAATATAACCATTTACAACTTCCCCTCATTTTTCTTTCTCCAGAATGTGCTTTCAAAGGGATAACAATGTCACAAGCAGTGACTCATTCTTACCAGAACATTGATGGTCACCTGAGCAGTACCACTTCTCTGTCTGAGGGGATCAGGGATGGCATCGTTGTCCAAGTCTGTTACTTTCACAGCTATCTTGTACTGTGATTCAGTTTCTCTGTCTAGTGAATCTAATAGCTTTATCACTCCTGATGCAAAAATAAAGGGAGACCTGTTATCCCAGGATTAGTAAATATTTGCAATATATTCTAAAATGTTAATTCTATAAATGAAATTATTACAATAATGAATAGAAATTAACTAATACAAATAAATTCATTATATATTCATACCCCTAAAGTGTAATTATAACAGGTATTAAACTATGCACTATTTTACTCACCTGTTAAGTCACATTCTTGGATACATGGAAAAGCACAAGTGCATAGGCTTTCTGAAGATCAATATAGCAAAGATCAAAGCTTTAGTGCTTTGCCTTAGGTAAGTAAGAATTTATGGATACAGCTAACAAATCCAGGCGAACATTAAATAGTTCAAGAGAAAGTTTTTAAGATGTTCTCATGATCACAGTTTCTAAATAAAATACATTTCCAATGAGTGTATATGAGATCTTTACTTTTATGATTAATTGATATCAGCGTTTTTACAATACCTGTATCTGGTTCAATGTAAAATTTGGGAGGTGTTCCCAAATTGCCTCCAACAATGGTATGTTTCATATTATTAAATGGCCAGTCTGCATCAGTAAATGTAACTTTTCCAACTAGCGTATCAATTGGACTATGTTCAAATACACTGAAGGTAAATGCTGATGCAGTTCCAATTGGATTCAGTTCATTTATGCGACTCACCCTTACAATGACTGTAATAATTGCTATGGAAAAGAAAGCACATAAAAATGCAGCTGAGGCAATAATGTGTCTTTTTCAATAATCCTTTTATCTTTTCTTTTTAATTAACACCCTCTATTATATTACATTTATTATATTTTATACTAAAATCTCAGGGTGTAAGTTATACATTTATACTGATAAGTTTTATTAAATTATTACCTTTCCAATCATAGAGCATTCGGAAATAAGTTTAGGAGTAAAACATTCCATTGATTCTTTTCGAACACCTGTCAAAGCAATTGTCTTTTATAGTGTGTTTATATATAAATGCTACTATTCTGAATTAAAGACCATAGTTTCCAAAATCTGACAAACTATTCACTAATTGAAATATAATCAAAATGCTTCAGTATAATAATGAAAGAAATGCAATTTACTATGATAATCTGAATATTAGTATTTTCTCTAAAGTAAAATAAACAAATAATTCCTTGAGAAATATTTTAAATACACAAGTATTCTAAAAATGTTTATTTTTTGACATTGTATTTTAATAACTGTAATATGCTGTATTAAACATTTGGGTTTCATTCTCTAGTTTGTTTTATGTAGACTCAGTTTTAAATAGCTGTGCATGAGCACTAAATAAGTTAATATAATAATGGATTGCATACTTTTTTATAACAGATTATTTGAATACTTATAAATACGACAAACTTCTGAGACCCAATTTTTAAATGCACTGGGTGTTTTCTATGTCAAACTATTTTAATATTTCAAATTAGTAATTTCTTACTTGATAGTACAGGACTTCCTTCATCAGACACTTTCACAAACAATGTATGTTTGAAATGCATTCCTGCAAAAATAGCATTATCAAAATCCAGATGTCTAGGTCCAATCTGTAGATGAAAAACAGTGTATCAATGGTTCACTTTGTTTTCTTTGGTTAAACATCTCTTTTGTTATTTATATGAATCCAAAATGAAGACATACGAAACTGATATTGGTAACGAATTAGTAAAAATGATATTCTAGAACAGCATTGTCCAATAGGAATATAACATGAGTCATAAATGTGTGCCACATATGAAATTTAAACCTTTCTAGTAGCCATATTTTAAAATAATACAAATAAACAGGTAATATTAATTTTAATAAAGTATTTTAGTCAAACATATCCCAAATGCTAGCATTTTAAATTACAATCAATATCAAAAATATTGATGAGATGTTTACATATTTGTTCATTCTAATTCTATGCAATTCTTTGCTTAATTGAAAACTGTAGCATATCTTAATTTGGACAAAACACATTTCATGAGCTCCAAGGTATACGTAGCTAGTGGATTCTGTACTGCAAAGTTTTATATAATATACAACTATAAATTTATTGCAAAACTAAGATGATATTACTTTATATTCTGGCACTTTGTAATTATTACCATACATTGTAAAAGTATGCTAAGAGCAAAAGTAGGGTATCATATTTATGTGCATTTGTTCACACTGATTCATTTGTCATAGACTGCCATTTTCTTATGCATTATCTTCATAGTTACTATGATGTGTAAAAAGTAGTCGTCGTGAATTTGTGTTCTTTCAGAATGAGTTAGATCTGGGTTAGTATTAGTGGAAATAATCTGTAGGCAGCAAGCTTTGAATTGCAAGCTTCAAAATTACACAAAGACAGAACTTGAGATCCATTCTGCTGGGAGAGGTCAAAGCATCTCATATTTTTGCTCTTTCACTTTACTCTCCTGGGAAGAATGTGCATGGCAGGCATGATGCTTTCAGGATCTTTAATAACGTTAAATACAAAGGGAAGTGGCAAGAGTCTTCCTTCTCACAATCCTCAGGGTGGTTGTAGCCTAGAGTACGTCTGGGGCCATCCAAGGGGAGGAGTGGAAAGAATGTGATCGCGTGCTGTGTCTTCAGTTCTTCTGAAGGCCTTTTTGTGCCTCAGCCACATTCGCATTAACTATTTTTTCTCAACAAACAGCCAATACCTATTAAGGAGGGAAGTTATGTGTAGCAACTGGATACTGAGTTTGTGCAAAAAGGATAGGTGAATAAAACTGTTTTCTCAAAATTCTACAGTGTTCCCAGAATTATAGAAATCAGAGTCCGTAAATGAAATAGTCGAATGGGGCAAAATAGTTTTTTGTGAACGAAGTAGCATATTAAGTAATCTCTAAGGTGCTTTTCAATATTAGAATTCTGTAGTCTATATTCTAAATAGATAAAGTAACAAAGAGAACAATGGCACTGAATCATATATCAGTCAGGAAGTTAACAATTTACACCAGTAATTATTTTGTAAATTTATTGTATGCCTTTTCTATCAATATTAAGAGAATATGAAAACACAGACATAAATTTAACAATGAAAAGAACTACAACTACAATAAGGAAATAGCCAGAGGCAGACACAGCATCTATGGAAATTCTATATGTGTCAGAGATAGCATTAGAAGTCTCCGTAGAAATATCACTGTGAGAGTAGGTGCTCCAAATAGTGAAAAATAATTAATTGCTTTCCTACTTTACTGCAGACCACAAAATAAGTTCTTTTACATTTAGAAAAACTTAAATATGAAATGCCACTTGTAAAAATATTTACAAGAAAATATAGGATATTTTCCAAAATATCAGAGTATATCACACCAATAATAACAAAACAGAATGGATAAAGACATGATTATGCTTTTCACACAAAGGAAACACAAATATTTAATGTCTATTCACATATTTGGTGAATATATGGAATGATGTGCAATCTGATTATCAATTAGGCAAAAACATGTTAAACGATGTGACAGTAGCAGTTATTATAAGAATATTGCTCAAAAGCAATGCATATCCATTTCAGGTGACAGTATAAGCTGGTACAACCTCTTTGGAAGGCAACTTGGCACTAACTCATACAGCTGAACGTTTAAATACATTATAACATGGCAGTTCTGATCTGGGGGCACTAAGAGAAACACACAAGAATGCTCATTACAATGATATACATAACATACAAAAACCAGGAGGAAATTCAAATCTCTACCAATGGGAGAATGGTTATAGTCATACAATGGAATATTAAGATATATAATGGAACATTACAGCAACTAAGTGACTGATAGACAGATAGATGATAGACAGATGGATGATAGATATGATAAACAAGTACTCCCTAAACAATAATGACTCAAACACATAATGAATCAAATATCAAGTTACAGAAGACTGCATAGGTATACCACTTTTTTAAAGGTCAAGAACTAAGCAAACATAACAAGGCTATCTAGTAATATGTACATTGATGACAAAACTATAAAATCCCCAAGTCAATGACAAACACAAAATTCAGAATACTGGTTGTGTCTAGAAGACAAGCAAAGGGATGGCAAAGGGTAGCAGCACAGCTGTTAGTAATGTTCAATTTCTGAAGTGAGATGATGGGCTCAGGGGTTCATTTTATTGCTATGCTTTATTACTTGCAAATATGTTACTTATGTTATCTAATATCAAATATTACATCATAAAATAATAATTTTAAAATGAATTGACTAGTAAAATATATTGGGGTGATTTTCAGGTCAATGCTCATTAAAGAGAAATAACCTCATAAAATACATGATTAGTAATACTGACTTAAAGAAATATTCCTTTTTATTAATAAGTTCAATATATTGCATATGAAATCATTTGGATTCATTAAATAGTAATTCATTGTTAAACATTACAATTATATGGCTATCACTGGCACCCTGGTGAATATCATTCCTCCATGAGTAAAGGTAAATTTAAAGTTAATAGCTACTAGTTTACTAGAGCTGTAATCATTATTTTAACAAAAAATTTTTGGTGCTTATTATAAATCATAGTTTTGAGTGATTGCTAATCTTTTTATCTCATTAATATAATACATATGCCAATGTATGGCATCTAAGAACAAATGTTTTATTTTTAATTTTAAAAAATTGTATTTTAATTATGCCCTTTTATGAGTTTAAAACTCAAACATCATTGGAGAGCCAAACACATGTTCTTTCTATGTTCTTCTAGTAAATGTTTTATTCCCTAAACATTAAAATTGTGTCAGTTTCTTTTTTTACACACTAGCTTCTTTTCTCTAGCTTCTTTAAGATAAGGATGTTGCTACTTTATGACTTTTTCTGAACTTAATCACCCTTTGAGAAAAATGCTATTGTTCTCCTTCCAATAATAGTTGGAAAAAAGAAAAAGAGGTTATACCATATGCCAGGGAATTTAATAAAGATTAATTTTTCATAATTTTCAGGCAAAGGTAGAAAGCCATCATAAAATACTCTGTATCAATGGTTTCGCTTCTAGGAAATTTATGTGGCTGGTTTTACGGTTTTAGTCAAATTAGAACAGGCCCACTACAAAAATTTTGTTGTTGTTTACTCACGTATTTTGTATGCTTGTTTTATTTGTTTTATTCTTGTTAGAGTTGCATGAATAAGGGAGATTCAAAGAAATGTTTTGCATGCCATGATCTTCATATTCCTAATTGAGGATATTTTTGATATTGTATTATTTTCCATCATTATCAGGATACAAATGTAACATATGTAGTTTACAAGTATCTGTTCTGATATTCTAGTCATATCAACAATATATTCTAATTGCAAGGAATTATGAAAACGTGGCATTGATGCATCTGGCAATAATGTTACTAAATCCTGTCAATGTCTTACAAAAATGACTTTTACAGTATAATTGTGTTCATTTTATTTACTCATTCAGCATTTTTAGCTTTTTATTGATACATAATGTACATATTTGGGGGTACATGCAACAATATATTTGTATAATTTGTAAAGATCAAATCAGTGTAATTGGGATATCCATCACCTTAAATATTTGTCTTTTCTTTACACTAGAAATATCTATATTATTTTCTTCTATTTTGAATTATACAATGGATTATTGTAAACTACAGTCACCCTACTGATCAAACACTAGGTCTTATTTCTTCTACCAAATGGTAGATTTATATCCATTCATTGTTCATTAATCTATATATATATATATCTAAAAACTTTGAATATATGTCAGAAACTAGTTTAATAACAGATTTTTTTCTTTTACCATCTGATGGGAGAAACAGATGGAATGTGTGATTAGTGCTATGGTGGGAGAGATACAAAATGCTGCAAGAACCCAATGAGATGTGCCTGTGCCTAATCCAGACAAGAGGGAGAAGAAATATCAGGGATGGCTCTTAAAAGAAACAATCTCTAAACAAAGCCATGAGGGCTGTGCAGAAGTGTGTGAGTACTGGGGACACAACATAACTGAGGAGGAATTTCTAGCAGTATGAATATCATGAACAGCAGGACTAAAAGCAAGGTGAAGGACATCCATTGTTTTAAGATTGTGAAAGTGGTTCTGTGCATGTCAGCTACAAAGTATAAGACAGAGAATGATAATGTTAGGGGTTTGTATGGAATGCAACTTGGATAAAGGTCCATTTGCAATGAATTCAGTATCAAAATAAGGTAAAAAAGAAGTGCTTGTTTCCTGTGTCTACTCATCCAAACCGTGTTTGGTTTCTTATCTGTTAATGAAAACAAACTCAACATGGGTTTGAACAACTTTTATCATAGCAATGTTCAGACATTACCCAGGAATCTTTGTTGAACACAATGTCTAATCAAACCCCACCTATTCTTTTAAAAATATGTGAGTATAACAACATATAGCCTAACTTAGGTCTCAAAATTTATTGGAAATAAAGTTCTAGATTTCTTTAATTGGTAAAATATTTGAGCTATGGCACATCCCAGAATATAGTAATAAAGTATGCATATTATCTTCATACACCATTTTTGATAGTTATTGATTATATTTATTAAAAGTAACTATGGTAGTGATGTGGACAGGAGACAGGGAAATACTGGGTAGAAGAGGGTGGTACCCAGCTAAGGCCACACCCCCAAGCCTGGGTCTATGGCCCAAAGTGAGAACATGTATTCCTGTTTTCCCATCCAAATGTTGCCTTTTCCAAAACCATCCCCACCCCACATCCTGTACCCATAATCTCAGGCTCCACTGGCAGAGGGACAGCAGAGCAGCAGAGTGGCTGAGCAGCAGAGAAGGAGAGAAGAAAAGCAGTAGCTGGATATCAGAGAGAGCAGCTTGACAGTGGGACTTCAGAGAAGAGTTTGGTTGGGGCCAAATTTCAGAGGAAGACCACCTTCCCACTCCATCCCCTGTCCAGCTCCCCATCCCACTGAGAGTCACTTCCACCACTCAATAAAATATTCTACGTTCACCACTCTTCAGTTCATTTGTGCGGCCTGATTCTTCCTGGATGCTGGACAAGAACTTAGGTACCAAGAGGATGGGTGTGAAAGGCTGTCACCCTGACCCTCCACTGAGCTGTTAAACACTTAAGCTGTACATGGACAGCAAAGCTAAAAGAGCACACTGTAACACATGCCCTCTGGGGCTCCAGGGTCACAGGTACCCCCTTAGACGCCATGGTTAAGCACAGAGCTGTACTCCTGCCAGCGCCCAGAGGCATGAGTCCCAGCCCCCACACCCGCTCACCTGTGTGCTCCCCATCCTGTGAGGGGTTTAGAGCTGAGGGCTGAGTAAATGAGCCACCCCCTTCACAAGTCCTGCATAGGGGTCAAGGGAATGAACCCGTTTCAGTAGTTTTGACACATTCCAAAGAAATAGACAGTATTTTATTATACAGCCATCCATTTGTTTTAGGAAATGTATAACCTTCCTAGTTCAGTTCCAAAGATCAAAACTGCATTCCAGCATTCATCTCAAACTAAGATATGTTGTTGGTAATTTAAGGTTCAATTAAAAATCCAGGAACAAATTCTGCCATCAGCTATTTGAATTACTGTAGTTCATTAAGAATTTTATAATCATGAAAATATTTTTCTATCTAAGGTTAATCACAGGGACACAACCAGAGAGCAACTTAAAAATACTTACTCTCAGTTCATTGTTTGTGAGGGTAAATGTTACATTTGAAAAGGCATCCATAATCAAATGATATGTTATATTGTTATTGGGAGCATTTCCATCCTCTGTACACGTTAGAGAGACTAAAAGAGTTTCAACTGGGATGTTTTCAGGACATTCAATTCTGAAATGAGTAGAATATGAGAAAAATGTGGTATAACATGTTAATCTAGATTTATGCAGATGATAATATTCAATAGATGTTTAAAAATGTGATCTTTTAAATAATCACTTCTGCCAATAAGAAAAGTACATTGATGAAAAAGTGTGTAAGATAAGAAATTATTTGGCATCCTTGCTGAGGCTAAGGGAATTGAATTGCTATTATACTAGATGAATAAGCAGCAACTTTAGTATTATGCACACATATTATCACTGAACAAAATGGAAATTCGTATCTCAGATTAATAATTTTATATTTATAAATCCTAGATCTACTAATAATTTTATATTTATAAATCCTAGATCTCTATGTGATCTCTTGAAATTAAATGTTCCATGCTTTTTCTTTACTCAGATAATATATACTTGTCTCCCACTTAAAAATAAGAAAACAGAACCATTGACTATTAAATTTGATAGTTAGCAGGGACTGTTTATTCTTATCAATATTCCTATGTCCCTCTATATATCCCAATTTCCCTATAGCTACTGCAGTAGGCTATGTGGGATATGCTAGCAAATGAAATGCAAGTGGAAATGCATTATATCAGTTCTCAGTATGATGATTAAAATTTGGGGGTACCTTCCACATGCTGTCTTTCTCACTTCTCTTCATGTGGTTGGGAGCACAAGGCAACACACTGCAAAGCCAAACAACTGAGTAGTCTAGGATTCCTGAGTCACAGCATAGAGTGCCACACAGTAGAGCCCACCAACCTGCACCACTCTTTGCATAAGGGGCAAAGAAATGCTTATTGGGTTTAGCCAGTGATATATACGTACGTTATTTTTTAAAACAGCAATCACTAGTATCTTGACTAGTACACAAAATTATAACGATATTTTTCTTTTTTAAAAGAAAATATCTAACATTAAGCATTTAAAATACATTACAATTAAAATAATAGAGGAATAAAAGGTGAGTTGTCTAATTTGTTAATATGAAAATGTTTTAGAACAAAATGCTAACACCCTCCAATATGAATCTGTAGACTACTAGCTGGAATAGAAAGTAAAAGCAAACTACTATTGGAGAGGCTACAGAATTCTTGTTATTTGGCCTTTTCGTTTTCAGCAGAACATCTCTGACAAAAAGTTTACAAACAAACAAAAGTTGATTTTGAGTATAATGGAGCAATGGCACCATTTTAGTATGTGTATTTTGGGCATTTTTATTATAAAGTGATCAAATATATCCCTGCATTTGTATTCATAAAATACTGTTTTCAGTGGGAGAAAGTAATTCAAGTGCAGACCACCAAAATCTTTTATAATGTATTATAAAATATAATTTTTGCTATGAAAGTGAACGTTTTAAGTAAGCAGGAGCTTTTATTGTTGAACTTGCAGGACTATCAAAATTCTACTGCATATAATTTATTTTAGGTCCATCTAGATAGTCTTTTGTTGCTGGAAGCACAGATTACTATGGTTTTCCTCAAATTTTCTATATGATATATAATAGTATAATATCAATATTACTTAAGTGATCATTATTATTGGTGATCATTAATTATTAACAGATTATCATGTGATCTATCATTAATTCTGTAACCGCATACTGTTGGAATGAGATATGTTACTAGAATATCAAAGAAGAATATGTTGCCAGATTACTCCTAGACTAAGTTAAGTCTTTCTAAGTTAAAGACCTCTTGTATTCTGTAGAGAGCAATACACTAAGGATCAGAAAATCGAGGTTTCAGGATCCAGCCCAGTATGTATTAACTGTGTAATCTTTGTGAGTAAATTAACTCCATTTTAATAATAGAAATAATCATACTTGCATTTTAAATTTCTATGTAGTTTAAAAGCTAGAACAAAGAAAGTAAGTTTGTATGTGGCTTTAGAGCTATCATTAAGTTAATGTCAGTAAAATATAAAATGAACTATAACCTTGTATTTATACAAATACATGATTTCTCATATAATAGCTCTTTTAACTCCCTGAAAGCATGAAACTAAATAAAATAATCCTTTGGCTTTCTAGCTTTAATTTTATACTTTTAAATAATTAATAAAGCAGATCCACTTGTACCAGGGAGGAAATGGAAAGAGAAGCTTCATAGTGTCTGAAAATAAAGGAAAGAATGAAAGGCTTCGGCTTCATTCCAGGGATGGTACGATGCTTATCCATTTGTTTTTCTCCTGCTTTCTCTGTGCCAAAATCTGAAGACCAAAAATTGCTATCATAACTTACATGTAAATATCCTGTGAGCATTGAGGTGGATTGTCATTTACATCTTGTAGAAACACTGTGATTGTCCCAGTTGTTGAATGTATTCGTTCATTGTCATAAGCTCTAAAATATAATACCCAAGACTTTGGGGTGACTATGTCTTCATAATCCAAAGAATAGGCAAGTGTGACCTCTCCTGAATCTAAAAGGCAGGCAGATGCAATTTTTTTCATTACTCATAAAATGAGTAAGTTATGAATTAAAAATAGTGGCATGGTTAGTTCTAAGGATAAAATAAAGGTCAGTCATTGATCTGATGAAACTCACACGCTAGTCACAACTGTGGATCTGTAAGGAATGGTGGTTGGATAAGTGACAGGGAAAGAGAGTAGCCTTCTTAACTACATATTTCCGAACATATTTCATGGGAGGGTCATGGTGGGTGGGGTAGGAAGCGCAGAGTGCAGGCTAGGCTGAGTGTTGAAAAATGAGTACAGCAAATCCAGGCAGAGACAACTGAGGTGGAGTAGGGGTGGTGAAGAGGGTGTAGGTGGAGTGGGGGACAGTAGGCAATGAGAAAAACAACAGAAATCAACAAAAAGAAAAGCTGATAATGTTTTCATTGAGAATTGCTTTCTAAATAATTTTATCTCATCTATATTTGCAGAGCATGTAACCCTTATGTGAAATGTGCTCTCTCCTTTATAACCTTGATTTTTAATCTAGAGGTAAAAATATAATTGATGCTCATTCTCATTTCTTACATTCTTACCTTTCTAGGTATTTTGGTTGTCTAGAATGCATTCTCCAGTGGATGCATCAGGAAGAACTAATAGGAGATATTGTTTCCCATGTTCTCAAATATTTATATGCTGTCTTTTATATATGAGGTCATTTTGCTGAATGTAAACTTGTTAAATCACATTTTGTGTCCTTGGGTTTCCTAAATATGTTACTCTGTTAACTTATAGAAAAGTCTTCTAACAATTTATTAATATTACTCCCTTGTAACTGACCTACTCTTTTTGCCTAAAGGCCCAAATACTTTTCTAAAAAATTAACATCTAATAGTTTATTAAAATCTGGCTCAGATTCAGCCATTATGGATTAGTTTTTCCAATAACCTAGTTTGCCTTTTCAAATCTTTTATTTTAGGAATTTTTTTTGGATGATACCTCTGAGTATTTGTCAGAGGTTTGCTTCTTCAGGAATTTTTAGAACATGATTTAAAGTATTGGCTCTTCTCTGTCTATCTTCTATAGCTATCATTCTTTTCTCTTTCATTTCTGTTTTACTATAATTATTAAATTTTAAAAATAATTACAAGTTCATGTAAGAGTTTTGTTTGTTTTTTCAGAACAATTTGAGAATAAGTAGCTGACCTGATGCCTCAATTTACATTTCCTAAAAGCAAGGGTATTCTTCAAACAGCCATGGTACATCAAAATTGGAAAGTTAACGTCAATACATCTAACACCAAGACCTCCACTTAAATTTCAGTATATGTCTCAACATATTTTATAGCAAAAGATCCAATTCAGAATTGCATGTTGTCATGTGTCTTTAGTCTCCTTCAGTACGGAAAAGGTCTTCAGTCTTCTCTTGAGTTTCATGACTTTGAACTTTTTGAAGATTACAGACTAGTAATTTTGGAGAACGTCTCTCAAGTTGGGTTTGCCTAATGTGAGCTCATGATTAGATTCAGGTTATGTAACTTTTGATTAAATATCATAGAAATTACACTGCATTCTTATTAAATGTTATCAGTTTGTCTCATTACTGATGAAGTCCATTTTAATTACTTGACTCAGTGAGTATCTGCCAGTTTTCTCTACTCCAAAGTTGCTATTTTGCCCTTTGTAAATGGTAAGTTTTTGTGGGCTGTGTGCAGTGACTCAGGCCTGTAATCCCAGCACTGTGGGAGGCCAGTGAGGGTGTATCACAAGGTCAGGAGTTCAAGACTAGCCTGGCTAGCATGGTGAAATCCTGTCTCAACTAAAAATACAAAAAAAAAAAAAAAAAAAAAAAAAAAAATTAGCTGGGCATGGTGGTGGGTGCCTTTAGTCCCAGCTACTTGGGAGGCTGCGGTAGGAGAATCACTAGAACCTGGGAGCCAGAGGTTGCAGCGCTGAGATCATGCCACTGAACTCCAGCCTGGGTGACACAGTGAGACTCTGTCTCAAATAATAACAATAATAATCATAATTTGAAGAGATATTTTGAAACTATGTAAGCATCTTGTTTTTCATCAAACTGTCCATTTATCTTTGTATTTATATCCAATGGACTCATGGAGTCTTATTTTATGATTTATAAACTGTATTATTTATTTTGATGTTTAGATTGCTCTAGAATTGGGAAGGGGGAACAATTCAAGCTGATTTCTGGCATTTTTGTTTGTTTTTGACATACCTTCATCATTCTTTGAGCATGTTCTTGCTTTCTTGCTCATTTTATACTTTAACTACTGTGGCCTCAAAAGAGTCATTCCTCTAAAAGCTTCTATGGGGAAAAATGGTATTTAAAACGCATTATCTGAGTAATAGCTGTACTCATGGCCATTCTGATATTATGCTCCTAAGTTCTTTCATTGCTTAAGTAGGGACACAAAAATGTATGCATTTATGTTTGCGTGTCTCTGCATATATGTACACATATAGTTACATCAATGTTAACCACACACAGGCATATACACATATACATGTACAAATATATATATAATATGGAAAAATATAAGTTCATTCTGATACCTTCAATTTTAATTTATCCCCACATGGTTCATTACAGTTTGCTCATTTTCCACAATTGTTACATCTCTGAGCGGAGAAACCATCCCTCATTTATCTTTAGTTTTTTATCAATTCCCCGGTATGTAATTAATCACCCATCTCTGCTACCATCCCCTTTTCACTGCCAGGTCTGGCACCCTTTCTTTATATATGTATGTGTGTGTGTGTGTATGTGTGTGTGTGTGTATGTGTGTGTGTGATATATATATATATATATATCTCCCCCCTTAACTTGTGACTCACTGAACCTTCTCTCCACAAGTCATCTTCCCTGTCCCTCTCAGATTCTGGCTCTCTACCAGGAGCTCTTTTGGCTGATATGATAGATGGTTTGTGTTTAACTCAGCTCTTTTCATGTGTGAAAATGTACATCACCTCTTAAAAAGAGAAGACATCTTTCTTTTCTTCCTCTTCTTGTTTTATATTTATGTCGTTAGGGCTAGAAACTCCAAACTTTTGACCATGTGGAAGGTAGTTAAGAGTTACAAATATCAAAATCCAGCAGATTGAATGTAAGTGCAGATTCTACCACAGAAATCGGCTGCATGAGCTTGGATAAATTAAAATATTTTCCAGGCATCATGTTATGTGAGAATTAGGATAGTAAAAACCCAAAGGGGTTATTATGTATGCAAAGTTATTATATGTGATATAATAAATATTCAATTTATGTTTACGACTGCTCTGGTTTCCATAGGAAAACTTACTCCTCAAAGAAAAAAAATAATCATACAATAAAATCCCAGGAAATGCTATTGTGAGTTTGAATTGTTTGGGAGCCTCCTGTAGCAGCCAGATTATACCAACCATTTCCATACTTCTGAGAAGGAAGAAGTAATCATCTCTACCTCATGAAAATATGCTAAAGATGCTGCTAAATATTTTAAAGATTGTTTCATCTTGATAGAATAATAATCAGGTTTATTTTTCACTAGTTAAAAAACACTTTAATATATTTTATAAAATCATGCTCCATAAAATTTTTACCTTCATTTATAGAAAATTCTTTTTGTGTCCCTATAAGCTCATAATGTACTGAGTCCCCTATGTTTCGATGAGTCACTGTCAACGTGACCAGCTTTGTTCCAACAGAGAGATTTTCATAAATATTTATAGGTGCATGTGGTATAGATCTGTGGGACCAAATGATGTTTTTTATCAATCACTATAAACAAATGTCTCTTCATCTATGTTACACAGCAAATATTTTAAATTTCATATAATATGTATCATGTAACAGTTTCAGGTCTGGCCTTCTTAATGTTTTTTCATTGTACATTATTAAATCTATTAGAAAATGTTTACATTTTATAAAAAGAACCTAAAAGTTTCTTTTACCTGTATCACTTTTCAAGTCCTTCTACTGATTGGTAAATTGTACTTTATTCCAGATTACAAAATACTACAAATGTTTTTGCAATGATTTTCATTATCTTTGTGTTTGGGCATATGTCCATATCAGCAAGTGCTTATTGCTCAAATTCTCTTAAATACCTACATTGACTTTGCAATATGAACATATCAATGTACATTTTCTATAATATTTTATTATTAAAATACCAGAAAATATGAAGCTTTGGATTATTCCACCAAAAAAATATTGATTCTCTTTTGTAGTTTCAAGGGCAAAATATCAATGAGTTGGCTTCCAGTGCATGTAAAAAGAACAATAAAATACAACTCATCGAGGTTTACTTTCTAGATCATTTAAAACATTTTTTAAAAATTAACAGTGGGAACAATAGCCAAAACTGGTCTTTATCCTGCTATGAGAAAAATTTCTGTGGCTTAATCTTATCAATTAAATATTTAGATTACTCATTGCTTACGTAAGAACAGGACTCTCATCATTGACATTCTGGACGTTGATACTGATGGTGCCAATGCATAACTCCCAAAGACCGGTTTTCCCTATTTCTCACAGCAATCATTAAATGGAAATGCTAAAATAAATAAGAGAAGATAGAATGTGGGTTTTTATAAAGTGGTTAAAATGTGCAGTTTTGGCTGGGTGCGGTGGCTCATGCCTGTAATCCCAGCACTTTGGGAAGCTGAGGCCGGCAGATCACCGGGGGTCAGGAGTTCAAGACCAGACTGGCCAACACGGTGAAACTCCGTCTCTACTAAAAATACAAAAATTAGCCAGGTGTGGTGGCAGGTGACTGTAGTCTCAGCTCCTCGGGAGGCTGAGACAGGAGAATCACTTGAATCTGGGAGGCAGAAGTTGCAGTGAGCCAAGATCATGCCACTGCAGTCCAGCCTGGACAATAAAGAGTGAAACTATCTCAAAAAAAAAAAAAAAAAAAAAAGCAGCAATTAATTTCCCTTTACATAAAAAATACTTTAAAATAAAATTGAAAACACTTTAGAAAATTGGAAGCATAAGAATGTAGACCCACTCCCCAAACACTATAAGGCCATTTGTCAAAAAGAGTATCTTTGTACCTTTGTACAGATTTCTGCAATTATGCTTCTAATTTTCATGTAACTTAGATATTTTCCAATGTTCGTTTTGGGCATACATATCAGATTTAAATTTGTAGAAGTACCAAAATAAAAGAGTAAGTTTTATTGTTTAGGAAAAACTAATCTGTGCAACTAAAGAACTATCTTACTTTTGGAAAAATTAGAAAGAACACAAATCCTTTAGAACCCTTAAAAAATCTAACGCTTCATTTGAAGAGATGATATTACAATGCCTTAAATAATGAAGAAATGTGGTCTAACAAGGTAATCACGAATAAGTGTGATGAAGTCAAACAATGATTTTAATTTTGTTTTATTAAATGTAATTCTATGGCCAATAAGCAGATTATATTTATAAAGAAAAATAACTCAAAATTATATTTAATCCTATGAGATTATACGTTATTGGAACTTCTATTTTGGGTATATTTTAAATAGCTGAAAAAATGTCTGAAGATCACAAGGAATATTTAACTAAAATCTGACACAACCAACAACATATTACCATTTAATTAGTGTTGTCCAGAAAAAAAAAATTACTATTTGTTCAGTAAAATAGTAGGAGAAAAATGTATAAATTGCTTGTTTTGAAAAAATATGGGAGAAAAATGAAATGTGTGGTGGCGTAGAAGTTGGGATAAGAGTATAAACACAGCATTTTGCATACAGAAGGTATTAAATACAATGTTTTTGAACCAATGAATTTATTGTTTCTTGGTGTTTTACATTTTATAAAGCACTTAAAATTGGTAGCTAGAGTTCATGCTTTTATTCAAGAAATATTTCTTGGCCACTTTTGATGCACTGTGCAGAATAGTAGAGAAAAGATCTGAATTATAAATAATCTTACCATGGGTGAAGTCACATTTTAGTGGGGAAGACTGACATGTAAACCAAAAAAACGGTGAAATTTTACCAGTGAACGTTTGCTTTTGTTTGCTTTTAGAAGAGGTTGTTGGAAATGTAAAACAGTTTGCCACAATCCTTCTAGGATACTACTGAAAAAAAATTATATGAGGGACACACACACACACGTGGGTTCAGAAAGAAATTCGTAATCAAGATTATACTTATTATACTATCAATACATACATATTTGGTGCGAGAATCGTCAAGGCATGAAATTAACATGTAAGCTTGCTGAGGCCAGTGATGCCCTATTGAGGCCCAGCAGACAATTTCTCAACTGTCCAAATAGATTTTGTATACCTTCTAAAGGTGACTTCATGGATGGGGAGTAAAGAAATAAATAAGTTTTAAAAAAGCACCATAAACTTCAGTCAGAGAAGAGGTAAAAAATCAGGACTCAAATATCAAAATTAAATGATTGGTAAATTGAATTCAGCACTATATATTGAAGACGATCTCATATGGGATTGGTTACAGGTCAGAACACAAGGATGCTATAAAAATTAAAAAATGTATTAAAGTAACTCAAAACTGATAAATTAAGGGAAAATGAGCAATATAATCATCTGAGTAGACGAAGAAAAATTATGAAATTCAACATCGAATTTCTGATAAAACCTCTAAACAAACTAGGAATAAAAAAAAAAAAATTTCTTTACTTAAGGAAGATTACCCACCAAAATTCTACTGTAAAAAGCATTGTTGTTTGAAACAATTAAACAATGTCTTTTAAAATCATGACAAGACAAGGATGCCTGCTATTACCATTTCTAAGAAACGTTGTTTTGGAAGTCCTCATTAGAAAAATAAGATGGATAATATAAATAAAATTTTATAAAGATTAGAGAGAAAGAAACAACTGCAAATTTCCACAGCTATTTTATGAATGTTAACACAGAAAATAAAAGATCACTTCAAAATTATTAGAATCAATGTAAAGTTTTAGCAAGTTTGCTGTTTTTAAGAGTAAGATACAAGATCAATAGTTTTCTATAAAACAATTGTAATTGTTATTACAATTAGAAAACAAGTATTTGCAATAAAACTCAAGGAATATTAAACATATGATGTGTAAGAACTTTATAGAGAAAATACAAAATGTTATTGAAAGATTCAAATAAAATTATTAAATAAATACATGAATTTGCTAGGTTTATGATGATAAAAATGTCAATTCTCTCTAGTATAATTTATGAATTAAGTACAATTAAAATCAAAATGTTGGCTGGGCATGGTGGCTCACACCTGTAATCACAGCACTTTGGGAGGCTGAGGTGGGTGGATCACCTGTGGTCAGGAGTTCAAGACCAGCCTGACCAACATGGCGAAACCCTGTCTCTACAAAATTAGCCATGCCTGATGGCAGGTGCCTATAATCCCACTAACTCGGGAGGCTGAGGCAGGAGAATCACTTGAACCTGGGGGGCGGAAGTTGCAGTAAGCAGAGATTGCCCCATTGCACTCCAGCCTGGGCAATAAGAGTGAAATTCCATCTCAAAATAAATACATAAAAATAAATAAATAAAATCAAAATGTCAATATGCACTTTCTAAATAAAGTTAATCCTGAACTTTGTGTGAGAGAACAAAGAAACAAAAAGAAAAAAACAAAAAGAAAAAAGGCAATTTGCTTAGGAGTGAATGGAAAACAGCAAAATTGACTGTACAAGAAACGATCCTATAATACCAGGGTGAAAAGTATTCTTATAAGCAACTAGCCAAATGTCCTGGAAAAATAGCTGTTGCTTTTTTTTCCTTTAACTCTCACATAGTGAGATAAGTTCTGGTAAAAATATTTGCAGTTTAGAAAGTCATGTTTTAGTTAAGATGATGTTAAACAAACAAACAAATAACACAACAACAACAACAGCCTGATAACAACTACTGGAAATGTCCAGAATTGCTTAAAGAAACTGGAAAACATTTGAAATTTAAATGGTCTCATTTTCCAGGATGATTTGGTAGGAAAAAATGATATGTTACGTGTTTTCTTCTCCTTATACCTCACTCTTCTTTCCAATTATTCGCAAATTTCAAATTTGATCAGGACATTGCAGGGAAAAAAGGCCACACCAGGTCTCCACAATCACACAAAGCCAAAGAGAGAGGCACTTTTTCAGATAATTCAAGACTAAAGAAGTGTACTTTTAGTTAATTACCCAGAACATTGCCTCTGTTCCATGCTGTTGAATATGGAGACAATCCCTTCTCCAACTTTTATATACACCCACAGAAACACACACAACGATTGAAATGATATTTAACTAAGGTCTAATGAAAAAGTACACATAATGAATCACATAAGCGTCTAAATTTATTTTCTTTTAAAATCAATTTCTGCTTGATCTGGGTGACTATGAAAACGCAATTATATAAATTTGATAACTTTGTATTTCAACTTAGGTAAGCTTTTAAAAATTATTTTATTGAAGGGTATTTAAAGGTATTCATTGTTTTATATTTAGTCTCACCTTAGGATTTGTTTCATAGTCCAAAAGAGGTTCAGTGGTTTTAGAAATGACACCATTACGTGAATCCAAAGCAAAGTAGGCAGTGGCATTAACTGAAGAATTTAATATTAAAAACTACAACACACACATACAAACACAAACATGGTTAATACATTAAGCATGAATCCTGAACTGACAGCTTTGATGCAATGATTTGGCAAGGTGTAAACCAAAATAAATTTTGTGAAGACAGTGCCTATAAATTAAAAATCTGAACTTACTTTCAGTTCCAGACTTCAAAAATAATCTACATATTCTTTCACATTTTAGTTGTATTTTTTCCAATGCATTTTATACTAAAATACTAGAGCATTTTTGGTGAATAGCTTTCAATAATTTCATAATTAGTTTACTTTCAAGTGTTGCATTTACAGATTTTCCAATATATATATAAAAAAGCTGTTCCCTCTTGAATATATCTAAAAGAGGATATCTAAAGGAGGAAGTATATCTAAAGGAGGCACTGAATTATTTGGAAAAGCCATTTGATTTCATCTCTGAATTGATTTTCTGTATGGCAAAAATAAAATATTGCCTTGCACAAAGCTATTACTTTTATGGGCATCGGCATGTTTCTCTCCATTATTATCAAAACAAATATTAAAGATTTTGAAAAGGATTTCACAAAGAAATTATACTATAAACACTTACATCCCGATTCTGGCTTATAAAAAACCCCCAATAAAACCTGAGGGATCTGATACCCAATGCCATTTCCAAAAAATGCATAATAGCCATTTTGATGGTCATATTAACCATCTTTCATTTGCCTGTAAGTGAACAACCAAAGTTGGCTTATATTAGACTAAAATCCTCTTAAATATCCTTATGAAAATAATCTCTTTGTTTTTCCCATTATGGTTAATCATCATTTTCCAATTTTTTGTTTTCTCTTTCCTAATGACTTTTACAATAAAATCCAGATATTACATTAATTTTTGGTAATGGAAACTATGCACGTAGACACATAAATATAGCTGATACTATTGTAGACACCCATCCACCACACATATGGACATATTTTAGTTTAAATGCACACATCCACATACCCCAATATCCTGACTCTATCCTCCCAACACACCCACTAACACATTCACACAAATAGATGAGCTGAGCCTGGTATACCAGGAATTACATTGTTCCTGTGTTGTCATCTGTCCTCAGTCTGAAACTCACATGAGCAAAAAATGTAATCAAGTGTATTAATCAATATCTCATTATAATCAGGTAACCAGAAAAATTATATATAGACTAAATTATCCGCAGAGCTTTCTCCCAAACTTTTTAGTTTTAACCATAGTCCCAAGTGATATTTGTAAGTGGATCACTATAGCAAGCATGAACAAACAGAAAAAAACTTAGTCTCTTCTGTGGAGAATTTGACTCACTAAATTTAGGGCAGAGTATTGCAGTGTATTAATCAGATTTATGATATATTGCATCATCAATAAACAATTTTTTTCTTACAAATATAATTAGATTATAGGTCATATGTATGCCAGAAAAATTTCTGAGAAAGTATACAGTGATGAGTAATCTTAAATTTCTTCTTTACCCCCACTTAAGCTGTAACCATCTTGTCATTTAAAATTTATTCTCTCCTCTTTATAAATTATTGCTAAAACCAGAATTAATATGAAGACCTAAAATATCCTTTACTCACATTGTACGTATAGTAAAGAAAATATGCCTGATTGGGATGAATAAAAGGCAGTGAACAATGAAAGAACATTCTATTCATGCTCGTAAATGTCATGAGATAAATGCCAATCGATGTAAGCTCTAGTTTTTCACAATGCTTTCAGACCATTTGAAATCTGTTGCTTTCATTTTGAAGCCAGAGCATTTTAATTCTATGTTACTACATCGAAAGGTTTAAGTCTCCTCTCTCACTTCAGTGACTACCATACATATGAAGAACACTTTAATTAACAGCCTGGCAAGATAATATTTTGTGCATTAAAAATTGAGCACTCTTTTGGGTTTTTTTTTTTTTCATCCAAATTGGGCAAAAATAAATAGATGAAAATTAAAAAAAAACTTACTTCAACTTCCTGTCCTAGATCTGGATCTCTTGAAAGAATCATATATATAAAAGTAGATGCAGGAATATTTTCAGGAACAGACACTGAAACACCTATTCAATTACACAATCACAAACAATAATTTAAATTTAAATGTCTTTCTTTCACTTCTTGCTTCATGATGGTACCATAAATTACCATGCTGTATTTGCTGTATTTTCCTTAAAATGGTCTTCTTCATATTTGTTTCAGAGAAACAAAAAACCCATACAAATACTTACTCCCATTAACATCAACATTTAAAAGAGCCATCATAATTCAGGTTCATATTTCTGCATTTAAACTTTGGGCTACTATATGGAATGGGATATAATTGCTCAAAGTCAATGGTCACTAAGTTACGATTTCTACTTTTATTATTTTATATTAGGATATTGAAGCTTTTTGTCTCCTTTCACAATCACGTACAAAAAAATAGAGCACAGCCTGTGAAGACAGGAAGAAATGCACTTGAATTCCTGCTCCATCACTATTCTCACCTGTACAATGGGGATAAAGTACATCTCCAATCTTAGAGTAGTTCTGGAGATTAAAATACTATACATAACACATCTCGCAAATGCTCAACAAATGCTACTTGCCTTTTTCCAACCACAGCTCCTCATCCTTCTTCCAATGCTACCAACCATGATTCTGTGTAATCCCAAAATCAAATAACATAAATGCACATTTAGACTACTGATAGTTTCTTTACCTGTTACGTGATTCTACAAATACTTCTTTTAAAAGAAAAAAGGCTTACTGTTTACTGTGCAGCTGAATCTTGGATATCAAATCCAGTGAATATTGTATCACAATCTAGTCTGGGTAGTCCTGTAAAGGTCTCATATTATTTGACTTTCTAAGGATATTATAGAACAATATGAATAAAAGGCAATGAACAATGAAATTTCTTATAGAACAATATCCTTAGAAAGGATTGGTGTGACTAGGACTTGCTTATTTTGAACCTTTGTTTCAAACTGAACATGTGTAGGCAGATTCTCTAATTTAGTGATTTGTTCTGGTTAATTATAGCAACTGGATAATTAAACCCAGTAAATGATTTGAATATGTGTGTGCCAAATCACAGCTTGAAAATCATGTCAATGTCTTTTCTTTGGTAATTGTTGGTCACAGAGACCCACAGAGTTGCCCTACTTTAAACAGAAAGTGACTTCTTGTCCTCTCTTCTCTTATGTCCCAAGACCCACAGCCCAGATGATGGAAGAGAAAGACATCCCGATCTTGATGCTTCCCTAGCAATTTATGCTGGTTTAGCCAAACTTGTGGTAGAAATTGGGTCAAAATGACCTTCTTGAGATCCATGTGTATCTTTTTAAAGTTTACTATAATTTTGGAAGACTGAAAGGGAATTACAAAGAACATCAACTAAATTGTTTCAAAGTGGTCCAAAAGATCATATCTTCACAAACACCAAACCCATTCATTGGTACATTGCCAAGGCTCACCTAGGAGATTTTTCTTGGTTAAATTTAGTTTCTGTGAACAAATTTCTTTAATATAAACTTCTATTTTTAGATAAGTTTATTATTATGTATATCAGAAGATTATGTTCTGATTCAAAGTGAGAAATCTGTGTGTTGTGCATTTTGGAACTTTTGGGTTTCCAAAAAGATGATGTTTCTGAAGATTGAGAAGAGATAATTCTGGTGGTAAGACATAGATAGAGCAGCAATGAATGGGCATCCAGGAAAAACAAAACAAAAAAGAGACTATTTTAATACGGTTTGCCTTGTTCCACTTGCCCTCAACTTCTTTTTTGTCTTATTGCCTCCCAGTTAGTTGGGTAATTTATTTTAATAGAAATAGAGAAGGAAAAGCAGGAAAACAAAGAAGGTAGAAGGAGTAAAGTCTTTATGGTAGATGAGCAAATAAAGTTAGAAATAAATGGAGAGAAAAAAATGAAAAGACTAACTAATAGAGCAGATATAATTGTTGAGATCCAGTGGAACCAGCCAAAATTAAATCAAGCCAATCTATGTTTTCTGAGATCCAATCATGTGCAAGGTCTCAAGTATATTCAAATGTTTTAAAGATTGCGTTTTAGGTCCTCATGAAAACACAAATACACATAAGAGTGAGGTTAGGGAACAGAATATGAGGTTGTGATTGGTTTGACACAAAGTATAATAGCATATTTTATCATTTTATACACAAAGACACACTGATTCCAATAGATGATGCATGCTTTCTTTTATGAGGTAAGTAAAAGAATAAAATTTGATTTACAAAACTTAATTTATCAAACTTTTCAGGGCTATGTCTATTGTAATCATACTGAAAGCTACCTCTATATATTACTTTAAATCTATTATAGTTTGTTCAACTGAAAACTTATTTTAAGCAAGTATTTTTGGAGGCAAGTATAGCAGATGAAATAACTACATACTGCTGGGAGTAATGATGACACTTAAGAGGCTGAAATTTTATAAATCAGGTAGAATTTTAATTTAAGAAACATTAAAATTAATAGTGGAGCATGTTTACTAAAATCTTGGAAAAGAATAATTTATTATAATCATACAAAAATAAATAATGATTATATACAAATGGTATATATGTTTATGATTATCTATTTATATGTGGTATATATATTATCGTATACACCAAATTAAAGGAAATGTGTTTATAGTTTCTTATGTATCATTTCATGCTTATTATTTTTTGAAGATAATCTTTAATGGTTCGATAGCAATTCACCAAATAGACATAGTGTCTTTTAATCAATTTCTTATTCTTAGACATTTTGGTTATTTCAAACCTTATACTATTACAAACTTTGAACATAAATCTTGATTATATCTCCAATATTTCTGTAAAGAAGAATTCAGGGAGAAATACTCAGGTACAGATTATAACCATTTTTAAAATAACTGTTTATGAAATAGTATTCTAGGTGGTTATTCTAAAATCCCACTTTATGAAAGTGATAATTTCTGTATACCCTAGCCAATGCTGAATTGTTTCCTATTATTTTCATATTTTGGCCAATTTAGTAAGTGAAAATTGTATTTTACTGTTTATATTTTTATGTATTTGATAACTTGTGAGGCTACATATCAATCCATATGCTACAGATACACTCAGAATAATTTTGTCATTACTCCTATCTGCTATCTACCACACACAGAAAAAACGATAATTTGAACTCAAATTTGAATTATAGTAACTTTATTTTTTTTTCTTTTTAGAAACATGCTATGTCTCACTTTATTTGCTTTTGTTTACTTCCCATTTATAAAACTAGAAAGCTTAAACTATAATTCCAAGTTATATTTTTAAATTTTATTATTGTCTCATGAATGTTATCAATAAAATTGACTTGTATTATACCTGCTCCCGTAGAAAAACTTGGATCACAGGAAATAGGATCATCTACATTCTCCACAAAAACTGTAAACATATAGCTGCTGGTATTATTCCCATTATCTGTTGCTTCAATTTCCAAAGAGTAGATTTTGGAGTTACTTGGGTTGTCAAGATTCAAAGGCTGAAGAAGAGTGATTGTTCCTGTGACTAATAAAATAAACCAAATGAAGAAAATGACCAAACTAAGATAATTAAGTCTATGTTAACTTATTTATATTAATGATGTTTTAATTCACTTAACGTATACTTTTTTCATACACAAGAAAAGCAATATTTAGCAATTCTACGTCCATTGGAAATACTTTCTTAAAAGCTTCTGTTGAGTGAGATGGCTCACGCCTGTAATCCCAGCACTTTGGGAGGCCAAGGCGGGCGGATCATGAGGTCAGGAGTTCAAGACCACCTGACCAGCATGGTGAAACCCCATCTCTACTAAAAATACAAAAATTAGCTGGGCATGGTGGCTCATGGTGGCACATGCCTGTAGTCCCAGTTGCTTGGGAGACTGAGGCAAGAGAATTGCTTGAACCGGGAGGCGGAGGTTGCAGTGAGCCAAGATTGCACCACTGCACTCCAGCCTGAGTGACAGAGCGAGACTGTCTCAAAAAATAAAATGAAATAAAATAAAAAAGCTTCTGTTTATGTTTACATTGTAAATATAATTAAATATTAAAATGGTTGCATCATATTTTCTTCAAGTTTCTAAATTATCATTCATTTACTAAGCATAGATAGCATCCCTACTTAAAACAATATCAAACACAAACCAGAATACTTTAATTACAATAAATGCTGTTTTTGAGCATGAAAATTAGTCAAACCATATTAAAATCTTAATCATTCATTGTTTCTGCCTTCTATCTTAACTCAATCTTATTGTGTAGAAAATGAAAATGATCTCAAACGTCAAACTTACAAAAAAAAAAACGGCAGCAACAGAAGTGGCTCTTTATTTCTGGTACCATCACCTATCTTCCCTCCCAGAATTTCTTCTTTCTTGTTCAAAAATCCTCTACCTTGACCCTATCCTGAATGTCTCCATAATTTCCACAAGGCCTTATGGAATCTCTTCTAAATTTTCTCTAGCTAGTACATCATTATATTTCATAATGGACTTCTTATCCCACTGGTTTTTGGATCTTGAAGTTAAATGCATAAGTTGCCAACAACTTTCAGGATTCAAATAAATTTTTCAAATATTGAATGATTAGTATGATGGCTTTGTAGTGTGCCACATTTGCTAAGCCAAACTGTATTCCTCAGAATTCTATTTTGTGTGTTTGTCAGTTTGGTGAGACACAGGGAAATTCTTGGCCAACTTGGAGGGTAGAAGGGTAGCAGCAGCCATTTTGTTTGTTACGCATGTTTTTGTTGATCTGCTGTGTTATTGTTGGTGTGAACTAGCCTCAGCTAAATCTGAAACTGCTTGACCTACTGCTGGATCTTCTTTCAGCTTCTCTGACTCCTAGAACAGGTCTGTATACTCAGCCCTGTGATGAAAGGCTCAGCTTCTGCAGAACACCCACACAAGCAAGGTCAGAAGCACAAAGAACTAACATGGGTTTCAATTCATTCTTATGGGGCCCAGCACATGCTTGTGTGTTCCAGACTGCCCTTAACCTCCCCAACTTTGTATGCATCTTCTCTTCCTTACTTCCTGCCTGAGGGGTGAAAGCTTCAGCATCAGACACAAAGTCTTACAGAGACTACTTAACTCACTGCTATAGTGTAATTTTTTTTTTTTTTCTTTTTTCTATGAGATGAAGTCTCATTCTGTCACCCAGGCTGGAGTGCAGTGGTGCAATCTCGGCTCACTGCAACCTCCACCTTCCAGGTTCAGTGATTCTCCTGTCTCAGCCTCCCAAGTAGCTGGGACTACAGGTGCCCAAAACCATGCCCAGCTAATTTTTGTATTTTTAGTAGAGACGGGGTTTCATCATGTTGGCCAGGATGGTCTCAATTTCTTGACCTCGTGATCCACCCGCTCGGCCTACCAAAATGCTGGGATGACAGGCATGAGCCACTGCGCCCAGCCTACAGTGTACTCTCAGTGGTTAATTTTCTCTGGCTGTACCCTGATTGATAAAACCAGCTAGTGTGACAACCCATAAGAGATAAATAGTTCAGAACAGCAATCCTGTGCACACAGGCAGAAATCTGTTCATAACAAATACCCAAAACCTAGTCATTCTGGAAAAGTCCCAATTTTCTCAAATCAAATTGAAAAGATAGACATGACATTTCATCCTATAACTTATAAGGATGCACAGAGCATTTGTATTGAGTGCCTCTGAAAAATGATAGCCAGTTATAAAAGCAAGGTATTACATCACCTATTATTTCACAAAAACGTCATTTTCAGAAACAGGAAAACAGCAACTGTCAAATACCACGTTTGGGGAATGTTTTATTCTTCATATTTAATTTAATTTTGAAAGGGCAGTTTTACCAGCCGAAGATCTAATGGAAGTGTAGAGATTAGATAGTGAATGTTTGGCCAAAGTAGGCTAAAAGTATTTATTTAAAACTTACAGGGGTCCAAACCAAACATTTTCTGCTGAGTCTTAAAGGAATAAATGATACTGCTATCTTCATCTCGATCTGTTGCTTTTACTCTTGCTATAATTTCTCCAACAGATTTCTTCTCAGTCACATTAATAGAATCCAAAGGAAATGGCCTTAAGAAAAAATGGCAATAAAAAATTTTGAGGATGCAAATTTGAGAATTCTTACACACATAATTGCCAAGTTACGATAACCTGGAAATAATCTTTTGGATTTATCGTATCACCTTTCTCTTGTCAAGAATTTAAGAAGTCTCAAAGCTATTCAAATATTGAACAAACCCATTTGTGGCACAAAGTTATTTAACTTTTTGCAAAAGCATTATTTTTTAATCATATAGTCTCTAGCACTATGCACGTCAAAGACATGGCATAAAAGAGATGGAAAATGAAAAACAAAATGGAACAGTGCACCTCCATTATTCCAGATATTCAATGCATGGAATAATTGGCAAGTGAACATAAAGGACTAAATATATTCATTTGCATCTTGTTATCTGATATGATGAAATTCTGTCCAAAGTCACCACTTATTAGGGCAAGTTTCCCGACAGTTCTTGTAAATATATTGCTTAATCTCTTCAAGTTGTATGTAAAAGTCCTTGATCAATTTCCAAAACACTTCTGAAAGTTACATTTAGTTCTTATTCAGCCTTTCATTCAGGCATCAGACATTTATTGATAACCTACCATGTGTCACTCCAGTTAATGCACGTATGACTAAGTGTTAGCCCTTGTTCAGATCTCACTGCTAACAGGAAACACAAGGATAAACAGCTATAATACTAGGTAATAGATGCTGTCAATTTGCTGCAAATTTTAAAAAGAGAGAAAACTAATTCTGGGGATAGAAGAGAGGTTCAAGGAAGTCCTCAAAGGAATGTAAATTCAAAGGAAAAGTGAGTGATGCCATCCCTTGAGCAGCCTTCTTGATCGCAGTAATCTAATATGGTTTCTTCTCTACAGAGTGTTTTCTCATTTGTGCCATAATATAATGTAAATTATAATATTTATATTCTGGACCACATTAAATATTTCTCTTCATTAATTGTTACTTAACATGCAGTATCACTTGAGAGATGGAAAAAGGTAGTTGAGGGCAGTATTTTGATAATTTTTGTATTGTTTATAATATCTAGCATTAAATTCTACTAAAAAGTAAAATCAATAAGTTCATGCTTATTGAAGACATGAAGGCAGTAGAAAATTTTGCCTAAAAGTTGATGGTGACTCTACTACAAACAGTTAGGAAAGTGATTCATACAAATAAAGGATAAACTAAGCTCCAAATTACCTTAAGTTGTTCAGATAATATAACTTAAAATGAATTTGGGGAATCAAACAATGAATTATTCTCCTTAGTCATCTGTAGAGATATAACTTAGTGATATAAGGAAAGTAACTTGAAAATTATTTTCTTTTCCCTTTCATAATCTAAGAAGTATTTGATTCCTCTTAGATTGCAGTAATACATTTCATTACTACATTTTGAAGTATAGAAAAACATCTAACATTCATTGCGTTCATTATCTGCAAATAGTTTTGAATGCCACAACTATGCCTCCAGAGTATGAAAGTAAAATATTTTAAATTAAATACTTTAAGCTTAAGGTCTACCTTTCTTTTTATTTAAAATTAATGTAATTATTAAAAAGCAACATAGCAACTATGAATAATCATCAGGAAAGCAAAAGAAGATACATCAAGATCTTTTACCATATTACAATGTTGGTAACTTCTAAATTTGCATTCCAGTATTTTCTAATGCATATTTTACTTATTATCAGTGTATACCTTAATCATTGATACATAGTCATATATTTTAACATCAAAAAAATTTCTGTGTAGTTACATAATCTTTATTATCATTATTTATAACACGGTCGTCCTTGGTATCCATGGGTTTTATATTCATAGATTTAACCAACCATGGGAACAAAAATATTCCCTAAATATGGTATAACAACTACTTACACAGCATTTATACTATATTAGGTATTATAAGTAATATAGAGATGATTTAAAGTATACAAGAGGATGTGCATAGGTTATATGAAAATAAAACTACTGGCATGGTGGCTCACACCTATAATCCCAGCACTTTGGGAGGCCAAGGGGGGTGGATTGGATCATTTGAGGTCAGGAGTTCAAGACCAGCCTGGCCAACATGGTGAAACCCCATCTCTACTGAAAATACAAAAATTAGCTGGGTGTGGTGGCGCACACCTGTAGTCCCAGCTACTCCACTCAGGAGGCTGAGGCAATCGCGTGAACCCAGGAGGTGGAGGTTGCAGTAAGCCAAGATTGTGTCACTGCACTCCAGCTTGGGCAACAGAGTGAGACAAAAGAAAAGAGAAGAGAAGAGAAGAGAAGAGAAGAGAAGAGAAGAGAAGAGAAGAGAAG